>NC_090923.1:1514438999-1514744733 GCF_040938575.1 Ambystoma mexicanum
GTCCAATAACATGAGATGTGATATCCAAATCCTTCCCCTTCCAAACCTTAGACCCTTCCTTTATCATGAGATGTGATATCCAAGTCCTTCCCATTCCATTCCTGAGACCCTTCCTATAGCATGAGATGTGATATCTCAATGCTTCTAATACCAAACCTGAGACCCTTCCTATAACATGAGATGTGATATCTCAATGCTTCTAATACCAAACCTGAGATCCTTCCAATAACATGAGATATGATGTCCAAATCCCTCCCCTTCCAAACCTTAGACCATCCCTTTAGCATGAGATTTGATATCCAACTCCTTCCCATTCCAATCCTGAGACCCTTCTGATGGCATGAGATGTGATATCTCAATGCCTCTAAAACCAAACCTGAGATCCTACCTCTAACATGAAATGTGATATCCAACTCCTTTCCCTTCCAACCCTGAGAGCCTTCCTATAGAATGAGATGTGATATCCAAGTCCTTCCCATTCCAATCCTGAGACCCTTCCTATAACATGAGATGTGATATCCAACTCCTTCCCATTCCAATCATGAGACCCATCCTATAGCTTGAGATGTGATATCCAACTCCTTCTCATTCCAATTCTGAGACCCGTCCTATACCATGAGACTTGATACCTCAATGCTTCAAATACCAAACCTGAGACCGGTCCTATAACATGAGATGTGATACCCAAATCCGTCCCCTTCCAAACCTTAGACCCTTCCTATAGCATGAGATGTGATATCTCATTGCTTCTAATACCAAACCTGAGACCCTTCTTATAACGAGATGGGATATCCAACTCCTTCCCATTCCAATCCTGAGACCCTTCAGATAGCAGAGATGTGATATCCAACTCCTTCCCATTCCAAACCTGAGACCCTTCCTATAGCATGAGATGTTATAATTTAATGCTTCTAAAACCAAACCTGAGAACCATCCTATAACCTGTGAAATCCAAATCCTTCCCTTTCCAAACCTGAGACCCTTCCGATAGCATGAGATGTGATATCTCAATGCTTCTAAAACCAAACATGAGAACCATCCTATAACATGAGATGTGAAATCCAAATCCTTCCCTTTCCAAACCTGAGACCCTTCCTATAGCTTGAGATGAAATATCAAACTCCTTCCCATTCCAATCCTGAGATAGCTTGAGATGTGATATCCAACTCCATCCCATTCCAATCCTGAGACCCTTCCGATAGCATGAGATGTGATAGCTCAATGCTTCTAATATCAAAACTGAGACCCTCCCAATAGTATGAGATGTGAATTCTAAGTCCTTCCCATTCCTATCCTGAGACCCTTCCGATAGCAGAGATGTGATATCTCAATGCTTATACCAAACCTGATGACCCTTCCTATGGCATTAGATGTGATATCCAACTCCTTCCCATTCCAATCCTGAGTTCCTTCCTATAGCATGAGATGTGATATCTCAATGCTTCTATCAAACCTGATACCCTTCCTTTAGCATGAGATGTGATATTCAACTCCTTCCCATTCCAATCCTGAGACCCTTCCTATAACATGAGACGTGATATCCAACTCCTTCCCATTCCAATCCTGAGACTCCTCCTATAGCATGAGATGTGATATCCAACTCCTTCCCATTCCAATCATGAGACCCTTCCTATAGCTTGAGATGTGATATCTCAATGCTTCTAATACCAAACCTGGGACCCGTCCTATAACATGAGATACGTCCTATAACATGAGATATGATATCCAAATCCTTCCCCTTCCAAACCTGAGACCCTTCCTTTAGCATGAGATGTGATATCCAAATCCTTCCCATTCCAATACTGAAACCCTTCCTATAGCATGAGATGTCATATCTCAATGTTTCTAATAGAAAACCTGAGACCCTTCCTATAGCAAGAGATGTGATATCCAAATCCTTCCCATTTCTATCTTGAGACCCTTCCTATAACATGAGATGTGATATCCAACTCCTACCCATTCCAACCTGAGACCCTTCCTATAGCATGAGAAGGGATATCCAATTCCTTCCCAATCCAATCCTTAGACCCTTCCGATAGCAGAGATGTGATATCTCAATGCTTATACCAAACCTGAGACCCTTCCTTTAGCATGAGATGTGATATCCAAATCCTTCACATTCCAATCCTGAGACCCTTCCTATAGCATGAGATGTGATATCTCAATGCTTCTAATACAAAACCTGAGATCCTTCCTATAACATGAGATGTGATATCCAAGTCCTTCCCATTCCAATCCTGAGACCCTTCCTATAACATGAGATGTGATATCCAACTCCTTCTATTCCAACCTGAGACCCTTCCTATAACATGAGACGTGATATCCAACTCCTTCCCAATCCAATCCTTAGACCCTTCCGATAGCAGAGATGTGATATCTCAATGCTTATACCAAACCTGATGACCCTTCCTATGGCATTAGATGTGATATCCAACTCCTTCCCATTCCAATCCTGAGTTCCTTCCTATAGCATGAGATGTGATATCTGAATGCTTCTATCAAACCTGATACCCTTCCTTTAGCATGAGATGTGATATTCAACTCCTTCCCATTCCAATCCTGAGACCCTTCCTATAACATGAGACGTGATATCCAACTCCTTCCCATTCCAATCCTGAGACTCCTCCTATAGCATGAGATGTGATATCTCAATGCTTCTAATACCAGACCTGGGACCGGTCCTATAACATGAGATATGATATCCAAATCCTTCCCCTTCCAAACCTGAGACCCTTCCTATAGCAAGAGATGTGATATCCAATTCCTTCCCATTCCAATCCTGAGACCCTTCCTATAACGAGAAGTGATATCCAACTCCTTCCCATTCCAACCTGAGACCCTTCCTGTAGCATGAGAAGGGAGATCCAACTCCTTCCCATTCCAATCGTGAGACCCTTCCTATACCATGAGATGTGATATCTCAATGCTTCTAATACCAAACCTGGGACCCGTCCTATAACATGAGATACGTCCTATAACATGAGATATGATATCCAAATCCATCCCCTTCCAAACCTGAGACCCTTCCTTTAGCATGAGATGTGATATCCAAATTCTTCCCATTCCAATACTGAAACCCTTCCTATAGCATGAGATGTCATATCACAATGTTTCTAATAGAAAACCTGAGACCCTTCCTATAGCAAGAGATGTGATATCCAAATCCTTCCCATTTCAATCTTGAGACCCTTCCTATAACATGAGATGTGATATCCAACTCCTACCCATTCCAACCTGAGACCCTTCCTATAGCATGAGAAGGGATATCCAATTCCTTCCCAATCCAATCCTTAGACCCTTCCGATAGCAGAGATGTGATATCTCAATGCTTCTAATACCAAACCTGTGATCCTTCCTATAGCATGAGATGTGATATCCAACTCCTTCCAATTCCAATCCTGAGACCCTTCCTACAGCATGAGATGTGATATCTCAATGCTTCTAATACAAAACCTGAGACCCTTCCTATAACATGAGATGGGAATATCCAACTCCTTCCCATTCCAATCCTGAGACCCTTCATATAGCAGAGATGTGATATCTCAATGCTTATACCAAACCTGAGATCCTTCCTATAACATGAGATGTGATATCCAACTCCTTCCCTTTCCAATCCTGAGACCCTTCCTATAGTATGAGATGTGATATCTCACTGCTTATACCAAACCTGAGACCCTTCCTATAGCATGAGATGTGATATCCAACTCCTTCCCATTCCAATCCTGAGACCCTTCCTATAGCATGAGATGTGATATCTCAATGCTTCTAATATCAAACTTGAGACCCTCCCTATAGCATGAGATGTGATATCCAAGTCCTTCCCATTCCAATCCTGAGACACTTCCTATAGCATGATATGTGATATCCAATGCTTCTAATACCAAACCTGAGACTCTTCCTATAACATGAGATGGGATATCCAACTCCTTCCCATTCCAATCCTGAGACCCTTCTGATAGCAGAGATGTGATATCTCAATGCTTATACGAAACCTGAGACCCTTCCTACGGCATGAGATGTCATATACAACTCCTTCCCATTCCAATCCTGAGACCCTTCCTATAGCATGAGATGTGATATCTCAATGCTTATACCAAACCTGAGACCCTTCCTATAGCATGAGATGTGATATCCAACTCCTTCCCATTCCAATCCTGAGACCCTTCCTATAGCATGAGATGTGATGTCTCAATGCTTCTAATACCAAACCTGAGATCCTTCCTATAAAATGAGATGTGATATCCAACTCCTTCCATTCCAATCCTGAGACCCTTCCTATAGCATGAGATGTTATATGTCAATACTTATACCAATCCTGAGACCCTTCCTATAGCATGAGATGTGATACCCAACTCCTTCCCATTCCAATCCTGAGACGCTTCCTATAGCATGAGATGTGATATCTCAATGCCTCTAATACCTGTTAGGAAAGATTTCATAATTGTAGGGAATTTTCCTTCCATGTGGCAACCCCTAAACTTTTTGCTATTGTTTTTAAACTTGTTCTTGACTTTGCCAGAGAAGTACAGCCTTCTGCCGCACTTCTCTGGGCTTTCGCTCCTTTCTTACGGGGAAACTGACATGCCCTTAAGACAGTCAGTACCGGGGAACGTGGTTTCCCGTAGTTTCTTTTATCGTGTCGCAGCTTTAGTGCAACACGACACAAGAGGGCACTGTAAGCTAAGTTACAGCTCTCTTGGGTCTCTAGCCTTCTACAGGCCCTAGATACTCTTTTAGGATGGTATTTGATCGGTGCAAGTCATTCAGGGACTGGAATGGTGGCAGCGATCGTTTTGTTTATTTTGAGCTCCTTTTGGCGTTCTGAGCACGTTTTTGCACTGAACCCAAAATGGTGGCCTGGCTCCCAAAATGGCCAGGCCGCGAGGCTCCTTTGTCCTGTCCACTGTCCGTCTTGCTCCCTTCACCTTCCCCAGGTCCGGCGACCCGGGGCCTTCCTTATTTGGGCATGTACTTTCCCGCGAAACGTGGTTGCTTTCGCGGGCTTCTACATGTCGTTTGTGTGCCTCCAGGGTGTGGGCTGGGATGTCTGGTCCCAATACACATCCTGGGTGCCAGAGAGTCTAGGGTGGTGTGAATGCCTGGGACCACCGTGGTCCGTGATTGGTCCACGTATGGTATGTGTTTTGATGAGCGGATCTCCCATTGGCTCCCCTCCGTTTTGGCGCGAAGGGAACCGTGGATAAGAGGGGGCTGGAAACACCACTACCATGTCGATCTCCTGAGTTCTCACGAACGAAGGAATACAGGAGCCAAGTATCCTGCAACTACGAGGCTGGACCGAGGAATCGCTGGTGACCCGCTGAAGGAATCCTCCTTTGCACTGCTGTCGTCCGGAGAGCCCCTGTCCTCCTTTGATCGAACCAGAAGGCCTGTACTGGTGCTTCGACCTTTGGAATAGCAGGAACAGCTATTCCCGGCATCTTCAACCATCTCCTGCCAAGTAAGCCTTCGGAAGCGTCTCTGGGCCATCCAGTTGACTGACCAGCTTACAAAGGAGTTTGGCTCTGCAACCGCCGCCAGGTTGTGTTGTATTGCGAGTCCTTGTCCCTCTCCCACGCTTCGTACGCTTGGCGTCCCCAGGTCTGAAGGGAGGAGGGTTCATTTGGCTCGAATACGCACGGCCGCTCCGTTGTCCTGTGCGGCAACAAAACTGTGCCGGTTTCGTCGATTGGGACGTCTTTTTGCTCTACACGACTACAAAGCGTTCCCTGCTCTTCTGAACCTGCCAGCTGCTGAAACTATCGTGGAGAAGCCTGGGTCTGCTTGCTTCGGGGACCGGTGAGTAGTATATCTAGGATCTGGTCGCCCTCCTGCAGTATCCCATTGCTTTTCCCTGCTGTGTAAAAACAGCACCCTTTTGCCGCGCTCGCGCTCTGCTTCTGCCCGCTGTGGAGGCTGCGCTTGAGTTGCGGAACCTGTTCTTCTTCTGCTGTGCACTAACGTGAACCGCCTGACTTCCTCCGAAGAGCTTCCCCTTGTGCCCGTCGGCACCGGCGTGGCAGGTACTTTGAGCACAAGGCTCCACTCTTCGCAGGGCTCGGACTTCCATCTAGTTAGGTGCCTATGAAGGCGAACTGAGTCGAAAGCATTATCGCACTGCCTGTTTTCCTTCCCTGGCAGGTGGACTACATATTTCGTGCTTTAAACGCTTGCAACTGTGTATTTGTATATATATTGTGTTGATATGGTATGTGTTGGTTTAATATTGTGATATTGTGATTTTCTCGCTACGGTCATTGTTTTAAAGGCCTTAAAATAAATGTGTTAATATTTTTGATATAACCCCTGTTTGGAGTAGTTTGTAAGCGCTCTTGCTTTGTGTGCTCACTGCGGGCTTTCAGTCACCCTCACCCCTCTTGAGACCTAGTCTTGACCGCCGCGATCGCTACCTTGATTGGTCTGGCTTGTCCAGAGTTTACCCTGTTCCAAGTAATTAGGTTGGCCTTCTGAACTTCTGCGCCACCAGGACAGAGTTCAGAAATCCGTCTTAACAAATTGGTGTACAGCGGTGGGATACGACTGAAGGTATCCAGTGTTGCGCTCGAACTAAGGCATTTCAGGTTATTCCAAACAGTACACGTAGTGAATTGTTATAGTATAACTTTAAAAAGGCCATAGTCCTATCAAACAGTATGGAAACAAGTACGTTGTTAACTTTAAATGCTTCCAAATCAGAAACGCTGAAAAAGATGTGTGCGGAGAGAGGTGTTTCCTCTCAAGGCACGAAATTGGAAATGATCCAAAGAATCGTGGCGTGGCAAGAAGCGCAGCTTGACGCTATTACTTCTGAGGACAGTGCGGAAGGTGGTGGGGCTGCTCTCACTGGTAGAACCGACGGTTCTGCCGCCGCACTGTTCCACCGCGACCACGAGGACAGGGAGGACGAGCTGTCTAATGTTTCCTCTGCCAGTGCTGATGGGGAGGCTATGCTTGAATTCAAGAAGCAAGAGCTGCGGTTTAGGCAGCAGGAGCTTGAATTCAGCATAGCCAAACTAAAAATCGAACAGGCAGAAAAACAAAAAGACAGGGATCACCAGTTGGAACTGGCCAAGCTTCAGGTTGCAAATGGGTCCAAGGGTCCTGGACATGGGTCTGGGGCCTCCTCTCATCCACGGTTTCCAAAAGATCTGCTCAGTGTGTATGAAGAGAGGAATGACATTATGGACTGGCTGAATGCGTTTGAGTATGCATGCGAGGTCCAGAAAGTTGACAGTGCTGATAAGATTGCGTGGTTGCTCAGTAGACTGCCCCATTCTGGCTGTAGTGCCATTATGGAAATGTCGAAGGCTGAGCGGGCTGATTTTGCAATGTTAAAGCAGACTCTCATTTTAAAGTTTGGGAAGACTCCGGCCCAATATTTAAAGCGTTTTCGAGAGTATAAGAAAAAGGAAGGTGGTACTTGGGTATCTTATGTCGCTGAATCTTTGAAAAACTTAACTGGCTGGGTCGAAGGCTATAAGGTTTCTACCTTCGACGGCATGATAAATCTTGTCATGCTGGAACACATTTTTGCTTCTTCTTCCCCGGAGCTTAAGCAGCATTTGGCCGATTCGAAGGAGATAGATCCTAAGAAGCTGGCTGTTAAGACGGATTTCTGAACTCTGTCCTGGTGGCGCAGAAGTTCAGAAGGCCAACCTAATTACTTGGAACAGGGTAACCTCTGGACAAGCCAGACCAATCAAGGTAGCGATCGCGGCGGTCAAGACTAGGTCTCAAGAGGGGTGAGGGTGAATGAAAGCCCGCAGTGAGCACACAAAGCAAGAGCGCTTACAAACTACTCCAAACAGGTGTTATATCAAAAATATAAACACATTTATTTTAAGGCCTTTAAAACAACGACCGTAGCGAGAAAATCACAATAACACAGTATTAAGCCAACACATACCAAATCAACATAATATATATACAAATACACAGTCGCAAGCGTTTAAAGCACGAAATATGTAGTCCACCTGAAAGGGAAGGAAAACAGGCAGTGCGATAATGCTTTCGACTCAGTTCGCCTTCATAGGCACCTAACTAGATGGAAGTCCGAGCCCTGCGAAGAGTGGAGCCTTGTGCTCAAAGTACCTGCCACGCCGGTGCCGACGGGCACAAGGGGAAGCTCTTCGGAGGAAGTCGGGCAGTTCGGGTTAGTGCACAGCAGAAGAAGAACAGGTTCCGCAACTCAAGCGCAGCCTCCACAGCGGGCAGAAGCAGAGCGCGAGCGCGGCAAAAGGGTGCTGTTTTTACACAGCAGGGAAAAGCAATGGGATACTGCAGGAGGGCGACCAGATCCTAGATATACTACTCACCGGTCCCCGAAGCAAGCAGACCCAGGCTTCTCCACGATAGATTCAGCAGCTGGCAGGTTCAGAAGAGCAGGGAACGCCTTGTGGTCGTGTAGAGCAAAAAGACGTCCCAATCGACGAAACCAGCACAGTTTTGTTGCCGCACAGGACAACGGAGCGGCCGTGCGTATTCGAGCCAAATGAACACTCCTCCCTCCAGACCTGGGGACGCCAAGCGTACGAAGCGTGGGAGAGTGACAAGGACTCGCAATACGACACAACCTCGCGGCGGTTGCAGAGCCAAACCCCTTGGTAAGCTGGTCAGTCAACTGGATGGCCCAGAGACGCTTCCGAAGGCTTACTTGGCAGGAGATGGTTGAAGATGCCGGGAATAGCTGTTCCTGCTATTCCAAAGGTCGAAGCACCAGTACAGGCCTTCTGGTTCGATCAAAGGAGGACAGGGGCTCTCCGGACGACAGCAGTGCAAAGGAGGATTCCTTCAGCGGGTCACCAGCGATTCCTCGGTCCAGCCTCGTAGTTGCAGGATACTTGGCTCCTGTATTCCTTCGTTCGTGAGAACTCAGGAGATCGACATGGCAGTGGTGTTTCCAGCCCCCTCTCATCCACGGTTCCCTTCGCGCCAAAACGGAGGGGAGCCAATGGGAGATCCGCTCATCAAAACACATACCATACGTGGACCAATCACGGACCACGGTGGTCCCAGGCATTCACACCACCCTAGACTCTCTGGCACCCAGGATGTGTATTGGGACCAGACATCCCAGCCCACACCCTGGAGGCACACAAACGACATGTAGAAGCCCGCGAAAGCAACCACGTTTCGCGGGAAAGTACATGCCCAAATAAGGAAGGCCCCGGGTCGCCGGACCTGGGGAAGGTGAAGGGAGCAAGACGGACAGTGGACAGGACAAAGGAGCCTCGCGGCCTGGCCATTTTGGGAGCCAGGCCACCATTTTGGGTTCAGTGCAAAAACGTGCTCAGAACGCCAAAAGGAGCTCAAAATAAACAAAACGATCGCTGCCACCATTCCAGTCCCTGAATGACTTGCACCGATCAAATACCATCCTAAAAGAGTATCTAGGGCCTGTAGAAGGCTAGAGACCCAAGAGAGCTGTAACTTAGTTTACAGTGCCCTCTTGTGTCGTGTTGCACTAAAGCTGCGACACGATAAAAGAAACTACGGGAAACCACGTTCCCCGGTACTGACTGTCTTAAGGGCATGTCAGTTTCCCCGTAAGAAAGGAGCAAAAGCCCAGAGAAGTGCGGCAGAAGGCTGTACTTCTCTGGCAAAGTCAAGGACAAGGTTAAAAACAATAGCAAAAAGTTTAGGGGTTGCCACATGGAAGGAAAATTCCCTACAATTACGAAATCTTTCCTAACACTCGCCCCTCCCAGACTATGGACAGGGGGAACTAATCCACCCCTGGATGAGTCTCTTGTTCAGGTCGGTTAAACATTCTGGACAACCCATCAGCATTGCTATGTTGGACACCTGGTCTATGCTCAATAGTGAAGTCGAAGCCTTGAAGACTTATGGACCACCTAAGCAACTTTGGATTCTCCCCCTTCATGTTCATTAGCCACTTTAACGGCTTATGGTCAGTCTGCACAGTGAAGTGGGTCCCATAGAGGTAGGGCCTCAGCTTCCTTAGGGCCCACACAACAGAGAAACATTCTTTCTCTACCGTGGACCATCTGAGCTCTCTGTCCTTAAGCTGGCGACTAATAAAACCGATAGGGTGTTCCTTACCCTTCTCATCTACTTGTGATAGTACAGCTCCTATCCCAGTGTCAGAGGCATCCGTCTGCACGATAAAAGGTCTTTGATAATCAGGGGCCCTGAGCACAGGGGCCTGGCACAAGGAGTCTTTTAAGCCATTGAAGGCCTTCTCACACTCGTCGGTCCAAGTTACCTTCTTGGGTTTCTTCGGAGTTGTGAGGGCAGTCAGAGGAGCAGCTATGGTACCATAGTCTGCCACAAAATTGCGATAATACCCCGTGAGTCCTAAGAAGGCTCTCACTTGGGTTTGCGTAGTGGGGGTAGGCCAGTCTTGTACTGCTTGTACTTTACTGGGTAGAGGCTGTATCCTCCCTCCACCTACTTCATGTCCAAGGTAAACCACTGAGCCTTGTCCAATCTGGCACTTACTAGCCTTTATGGTCAAGTGGGCTTTCTGAAGAGCCTGGAGCACCATCCCGAGGTGTTTCACATGGTCTTCCCAGGTGGCACTGAAAACTGCTATATCGTCCAGATATGCAAGACAGAATTCGTCCAACCCATTCAACACATGATTCACAAGCCTCTGGAAAGTGGCAGGTGCATTCTTCAACCCGAACGGCATTACCCGGAATTGGTAAAGGCCGTCTGGTGTAGAAAATGCTGTCTTCTCCCTGGCATGTTCTGCTAACGCTATTTGCCAATAGCCAGCAGTGAGGTCAAACGTGCTGAGGTACTTGGAGGCACCCAAAGTATCCACCAGCTCATCTGTTCGAGGCAAGGGGTGGGCGTCTGTCTTGGTGACAGCATTCAGAGCCCTGTAATCCACGCAGAACCTCAATTCAGAAGTGCCTGCCTTTGGAACCAGAACCACAGGACTGGACCACGGACTACTAGAGGGTTCAATCACCCCAAGGTCTAACATTTTGTTGACCTCGGTCTTAATATAAGACCGTACTTTATCCGACATCCTGTATCCCCTACTTTTGGTAGGTACACTGTCTCCTGTGTCAATGTTATGTTTGCACCAAGGTGTCAAACCAGGCGACTGTGAGAACAGGGGTAAAACTGCCTAAGCAAACGTTTCACCTCCGCCTGCTGATCAGAAGTCAGGTGAGGGGCCACTCGGACACCCTCAATGGAGCTATCTGAAGGACCGCTGTGGAACAGGTCGGGGAGAGGTTCTGACTCCTCTTCCTCAACGTCTGACGCCAGTAGCAGTGCTGCGATTTCGACTCTTGGGACGAAAGCCTTCAGCCTATTCGCGTGGAACACTTTTGGAGCCTGTCCAGGCCTTCCAAGGTCCACTAAATAGTTCACCTCACCCAGGGGCTCCACCACTGTGTAAGGGCCTGACCATTTGTCCTGTAAAGCGCGAGGCCTTATTGGATTCATGATCAGGACTTGCTGACCAGGTGTAAAATTGATGAGGGAAGCCTTCTGGTCGTACCAATGTTTCACCAGCGCTTGCCCTGCCTTCAATTTATCACTAGCCAAGCCCATCAGAAGTACCATCAGTTTTCTGAGCCCTAGCACATAGTCAACTACATTGGTAGTGACAGGGGGAGTGGGCATCTCCCATCCCTCCTTGACAATGGCTAAGGGACCCCGTACGGGATGACCGAACAGAAGTTCGAAGGGGCTGAAGCCAACACCCTCCTGTGGTACCTCTCGGTAGGCAAACAGCAAGCATGGTAAAAGAAGATCCCATTTTCTTCTCTGGGGCTCCTCCAGAGCCCCAATCATGCTCTTTAACGTTCTGTTGAAGCGTTCCACCAGACCATTGGTCTGGGGGTGGTATGCAGAAGAGAACTTGTAGGTGACCCCACATTCTTTCCACATAGCCTGCATATACTTCGACATAAAGTTGCTGCCACGATCTGACACAACTTCTTTAGGGAAGCCAACCCTAGTAAATATGCCGAGTAAAGCTTTTGCAACTGACTTGGCAGTTACAGTTTTCAATGGGATGGCCTCAGGATACCTGGTTGCATGGTCGACCAGCACCAGGATAAACCTATTGCCCGAGGATGTTTGCGGGTCAAGGGGACCGACGATGTCGATCCCTACCCTTTCAAATGGTACCCCCACAACTGGGAGCGGTACCAACGGAGCTTGGATTGTCGCGCCAACCTTACCAGACAACTGGCAGGAGGCGCAACTCCTGCAGTGACTTTCTACTTGCACCCCCATCTTGGGCCAGTAGAAGGGCATGGATAACCTTTGCTTGGTCCTCTTCATACCAAGGTGACCAGCAAGGGGAACTTCATGCGCCAACTGCAGGAGGAAGGGTCTAACAGCAAGGGGAACCACCAACCTCCTATGGTCTCCTTCTGTAGACTCTGTGGGCTCACTATACAGGAGTCCACCTTCCCAATAAATCCTATGCTTCCCAGGAGGTTCACCCTCAAGCTGGGAGCAGGCCTGTCTCCTTAGGCCTTCCAGAGATGGGCACTCACGTTGGCCTTTACTGAATTCGTCCCTATCAGGACCTCCTTCAACTAACAAGTCTTTTAGTTCAGGATGATCGTTGGGGTCGAATACTTCAGGCATCGCCACCTCCTCGTCAGGCTCGGGCGATTGACCAACTCCCTCCACCGCAGTGGTAGGCGAGCTCGGGGGAATATTCTCTTTCCCCCGTCTTGACTTGTAGACTCCTTTCGCCTTGGGTTGCCCCTTTGGCTGGGGTGGCGTATTGGACTTGGCCAATGCCGCCCGTGCTTGAGACCGTGTGTAGGGTCGTTCGGCAGTGTCTCCTACGAGCCCTAAAGCTCTGAGATCATTGCCTAATAAGACCTTTCCCGGGACGTTTCTCTGAATGCTCACTGGAATCCTGACAGCTGTACCATTTAAAGTTAGATTAACAGGGATCACGGGAAACATACGGAGGGGGCCGTCAGCCAACTTAGTGGGCATCAGAGTAGCTCTGGCAACTTCCTCCGAGTCTACCAAGGTAGAATCCACTACAGTTCGACTGCACCCACTATCCCTAAGAGCTGGAGTATCCACTCCATTGATCAGCACACTGTCTTTAAAGTAGTGCTTGGTATTATCCGGAATCCTAGCATACGCCTCTGCGACTTTAGGCTCCCAGGAACCCAGGGACACTAAAACTACCTCGGCCTCTATTCCGCTGGGAAATGAGTCCGAGGAGAAGGATGCTCCTGTAATCTCTTCTTCCTCGTAGGAGGAGAAGGCCAGATTAGCGGAGTGGACCCCCAAAGGTCTAACCTTACAACGGGGATCCCCCTTCACATGGTCAGTTGCTCCACAAGAAAAACAAGCCCCAGTGGGTCTGTTTACGTAGGGAGGCTTATTGTAACCAGAGTTCTGTTTCGGAGGCGCACCTCCACTACCCTGTGAGTTCTCTTGTGTCTTACCCTTGTTTTTCTTTTTGTGGCCCTTTTGGGAAGAAGATTTAGCAGATTCCCCACCCTCCATATCTTTGGACTTTTTCCCCTCCTCCTGCTTACCAGGATGAGTTTTGTCCTTATGGGACACTCGATGTGACACCCATAAGTCTGCTGCAATGGCCAGCTTCTTAGGATCTATCTCCTTCGAATCGGCCAAATGCTGCTTAAGCTCCGGGGAAGAAGAAGCAAAAATGTGTTCCAGCATGACAAGATTTATCATGCCGTCGAAGGTAGAAACCTTATAGCCTTCGACCCAGCCAGTTAAGTTTTTCAAAGATTCAGCGACATAAGATACCCAAGTACCACCTTCCTTTTTCTTATACTCTCGAAAACGCTTTAAATATTGGGCCGGAGTCTTCCCAAACTTTAAAATGAGAGTCTGCTTTAACATTGCAAAATCAGCCCGCTCAGCCTTCGACATTTCCATAATGGCACTACAGCCAGAATGGGGCAGTCTACTGAGCAACCACGCAATCTTATCAGCACTGTCAACTTTCTGGACCTCGCATGCATACTCAAACGCATTCAGCCAGTCCATAATGTCATTCCTCTCTTCATACACACTGAGCAGATCTTTTGGAAACCGTGGATGAGAGGAAGCCCCAGAACCATGTCCAGGACCCTTGGATCCATTTGCAACCTGAAGCTTGGCCAGTTCCAACTGGTGATCCCTGTCTTTTTGTTTTTCTGCCTGTTCGATTTTTAGTTTGGCTATGCTGAATTCAAGCTCCTGCTGCCTAAACCGCAGCTCTTGCTTCTTGAATTCAAGCATAGCCTCCCCATCAGCACTGGCAGAGGAAACGTTAGACATTACATCCTCCCTGTCCTCGTGGTCGTGATGGATCAGTGCAGCGGCAGAACAGTCGGTTCTGCCAGTGAGAGCAGCCCCACCACCTTCCGCACTGTCCTCAGAAGTAATAGCGTCAAGCTGTGCTTCTTGCCACGCCACGATTCTTTGGATCATTTCCAATTTCGTGCCTTGAGAGGAAACACCTCTCTCCGCACACATCTTTTTCAGCGTTTCTGATTTGGAACCATTTAAAGTTAACAACGTATTTGTTTCCATACTGTTTGATAGGACTATGGCCTTTTTAAAGTTATATTACAACAATTCACTACGTGCACTGTTTGGAATAACCTGAAATGCCCTAGTTCGAGCACAACACTGGATACCCTCAGTCGTATCCCACCGCTGTACACCAATTTGTTAAGACGGATTTCTGAACTCTGTCCTGGTGGCGCAGAAGTTCAGAAGGCCAACCTAATTACTTGGAACAGGGTAACCTCTGGACAAGCCAGACCAATCAAGGTAGCGATCGCGGCGGTCAAGACTAGGTCTCAAGAGGGGTGAGGGTGACTGAAAGCCCGCAGTGAGCACACAAAGCAAGAGCGCTTACAAACTACTCCAAACAGGTGTTATATCAAAAATATAAACACATTTATTTTAAGGCCTTTAAAACAACGACCGTAGCGAGAAAATCACAATAACACAGTATTAAGCCAACACATACCAAATCAACATAATATATATACAAATACACAGTCGAAAGCGTTTAAAGCACGAAATATGTAGTCCACCTGAAAGGGAAGGAAAACAGGCAGTGCGATAATGCTTTCGACTCAGTTCGCCTTCATAGGCACCTAACTAGATGGAAGTCCGAGCCCTGCGAAGAGTGGAGCCTTGTGCTCAAAGTACCTGCCACGCCGGTGCCGACGGGCACAAGGGGAAGCTCTTCCGAGGAAGTCGGGCAGTTCGGGTTAGTGCACAGCAGAAGAAGAACAGGTTCCGCAACTCAAGCGCAGCCTCCACAGCGGGCAGAAGCAGAGCGCGAGCGCGGCAAAAGGGTGCTGTTTTTACACAGCAGGGAAAAGCAATGGGATACTGCAGGAGGGCGACCAGATCCTAGATATACTACTCACCGGTCCCCGAAGCAAGCAGACCCAGGCTTCTCCACGATAGATTCAGCAGCTGGCAGGTTCAGAAGAGCAGGGAACGCCTTGTGGTCGTGTAGAGCAAAAAGACGTCCCAATCGACGAAACCAGCACAGTTTTGTTGCCGCACAGGACAACGGAGCGGCCGTGCGTATTCGAGCCAAATGAACACTCCTCCCTCCAGACCTGGGGACGCCAAGCGTACGAAGCGTGGGAGAGTGACAAGGACTCGCAATACGACACAACCTCGCGGCGGTTGCAGAGCCAAACCCCTTGGTAAGCTGGTCAGTCAACTGGATGGCCCAGAGACGCTTCCGAAGGCTTACTTGGCAGGAGATGGTTGAAGATGCCGGGAATAGCTGTTCCTGCTATTCCAAAGGTCGAAGCACCAGTACAGGCCTTCTGGTTCGATCAAAGGAGGACAGGGGCTCTCCGGACGACAGCAGTGCAAAGGAGGATTCCTTCAGCGGGTCACCAGCGATTCCTCGGTCCAGCCTCGTAGTTGCAGGATACTTGGCTCCTGTATTCCTTCGTTCGTGAGAACTCAGGAGATCGACATGGCAGTGGTGTTTCCAGCCCCCTCTCATCCACGGTTCCCTTCGCGCCAAAACGGAGGGGAGCCAATGGGAGATCCGCTCATCAAAACACATACCATACGTGGACCAATCACGGACCACGGTGGTCCCAGGCATTCACACCACCCTAGACTCTCTGGCACCCAGGATGTGTATTGGGACCAGACATCCCAGCCCACACCCTGGAGGCACACAAACGACATGTAGAAGCCCGCGAAAGCAACCACGTTTCGCGGGAAAGTACATGCCCAAATAAGGAAGGCCCCGGGTCGCCGGACCTGGGGAAGGTGAAGGGAGCAAGACGGACAGTGGACAGGACAAAGGAGCCTCGCGGCCTGGCCATTTTGGGAGCCAGGCCACCATTTTGGGTTCAGTGCAAAAACGTGCTCAGAACGCCAAAAGGAGCTCAAAATAAACAAAACGATCGCTGCCACCATTCCAGTCCCTGAATGACTTGCACCGATCAAATACCATCCTAAAAGAGTATCTAGGGCCTGTAGAAGGCTAGAGACCCAAGAGAGCTGTAACTTAGCTTACAGTGCCCTCTTGTGTCGTGTTGCACTAAAGCTGCGACACGATAAAAGAAACTACGGGAAACCACGTTCCCCGGTACTGACTGTCTTAAGGGCATGTCAGTTTCCCCGTAAGAAAGGAGCAAAAGCCCAGAGAAGTGCGGCAGAAGGCTGTACTTCTCTGGCAAAGTCAAGGACAAGGTTAAAAACAATAGCAAAAAGTTTAGGGGTTGCCACATGGAAGGAAAATTCCCTACAATTACGAAATCTTTCCTAACACTGGCCATTGCAGCAGACTTATGGGTGTCACATCGAGTGTCCCATAAGGACAAAACTCATCCTGGTAAGCAGGAGGAGGGGAAAAAGTCCAAAGATATGGAGGGTGGGGAATCTGCTAAATCTTCTTCCCAAAAGGGCCACAAAAAGAAAAACAAGGGTAAGACACAAGAGAACTCACAGGGTAGTGGAGGTGCGCCTCCGAAACAGAACTCTGGTTACAATAAGCCTCCCTACGTAAACAGACCCACTGGGGCTTGTTTTTCTTGTGGAGCAACTGACCATGTGAAGGGGGATCCCCGTTGTAAGGTTAGACCTTTGGGGGTCCACTCCGCTAATCTGGCCTTCTCCTCCTACGAGGAAGAAGAGATTACAGGAGCATCCTTCTCCTCGGACTCATTTCCCAGCGGAATAGAGGCCGAGGTAGTTTTAGTGTCCCTGGGTTCCTGGGAGCCTAAAGTCGCAGAGGCGTATGCTAGGATTCTGGATAATACCAAGCACTACTTTAAAGACAGTGTGCTGATCAATGGAGTGGATACTCCAGCTCTTAGGGATAGTGGGTGCAGTCGAACTGTAGTGGATTCTACCTTGGTAGACTCAGAGGAAGTTGCCAGAGCTACTCTGATGCCCACTAAGTTGGCTGACGGCCCCCTCCGTATGGTTCCCGTGATCCCTGTTAATCTAACTTTAAATGGTACAGCTGTCAGGATTCCAGTGAGCATTCAGAGAAACGTCCCGGGAAAGGTCTTATTGGGTAATGATCTCAGAGCTTTAGGGCTCGTAGGAGACACTGCCGAAAGACCCTACACACGGTCTCAAGCACGGGCAGCATTGGCCAAGTCCAATACGCCTCCCCAGCCGAAGGGGAAACCCAAGGCGAAAGGAGTCTACAAGTCAAGACGGGGGAAAGAGAATATTCCCCCGAGCTCGCCTACCACTGCGGTGGAGGAAGTTGGTCAATCGCCCGAGCCTGACGAGGAGGTGGCGAACCTGAAGTATTCGACCCCAACGATCATCCTGAACTAAAAGACTTGTTAGTTGAAGGAGGTCCTGATAGGGACGAATTCAGTAAAGGCCAACGAGAGTGCCCATCTCTGGAAGGCCTAAGGAGACAGGCCTGCTCCCAGCTTGAGGGTGAACCTCCTGGGAAGCATAGGATTTATTGGGAAGGTGGACTCCTGTATAGTGAGCCCACAGAGTCTACAGAAGGAGACCATAGGAGGTTGGTGGTTCCCCTTGCTGTTAGACCCTTCCTCCTGCAGTTGGCGCATGAAGTTCCCCTTGCTGGTCACCTTGGTATGAAGAGGACCAAGCAAAGGTTATCCATGCACTTCTACTGGCCCAAGATGGGGGTGCAAGTAGAAAGTCACTGCAGGAGTTGCGCCTCCTGCCAGTTGTCTGGTAAGGTTGGCGCGACAATCCAAGCTCCGTTGGTACCGCTCCCAGTTGTGGGGGTACCATTTGAAAGGGTAGGGATCGACATCGTTGGTCCCCTTGACCCGCAAACATCCTCGGGCAATAGGTTTATCCTGGTGCTGGTCGACCATGCAACCAGGTATCCTGAGGCCATCCCATTGAAAACTGTAACTGCCAAGTCAGTTGCAAAAGCTTTACTCGGCATATTTACTAGGGTTGGCTTCCCTAAAGAAGTTGTGTCAGATCGTGGCAGCAACTTTATGTCGAAGTATATGCAGGCTATGTGGAAAGAATGTGGGGTCACCTACAAGTTCTCTTCTGCATACCACCCCCAGACCAATGGTCTGGTGGAACGTTTCAACAGAACGTTAAAGAGCATGATTGGGGCTCTGGAGGAGCCCCAGAGAAGAAAATGGGATCTTCTTTTACCATGCTTGCTGTTTGCCTACCGAGAGGTACCACAGGAGGGTGTTGGCTTCAGCCCCTTCGAACTTCTGTTCGGTCATCCCGTACGGGGACCCTTAGCCATTGTCAAGGAGGGATGGGAGATGCCCACTCCCCCTGTTACTACCAATGTAGTTGACTATGTGCTAGGGCTCAGAAAACGGATGGTACTTCTGATGGGCTTGGCTAGTGATAAATTGAAGGCAGGGCAAGCGCTGGTGAAACATTGGTACGACCAGAAAGCTTCCCTCATCAACTTTACACCTGGTCAGCAAGTCCTGATCATGAATCCTATAAGGCCTCGGGCTTTACAGGACAAATGGTCAGGCCCTTACACAGTGGTGGAGCCCTTGGGTGAGGTGAACTATTTAGTGGACCTTTGAAGGCCTGGACAGGCTCCAAAAGTGTTCCACGTGAATAGGCTGAAGGCTTTCGTCCCAAGAGTCGAAATCGCAGCACTGCTACTGGCGTCAGACGTTGAGGAAGAGGAGTCAGAACCTCTCCCCGACCTGTTCCACAGCGGTCCTTCAGATAGCTCCATTGAGGGTGTCCGAGTGGCCCCTCACCTGACTTCTGATCAGCAGGCGGAGGTGAAAAGTTTGCTTAGGCAGTTTTCACCCCTGTTCTCACAGTCGCCTGGTTTGACACCTTGGTGCAAACATAACATTGACACAGGAGACAGTGTACCTACCAAAAGTAGGGGATACAGGATGTCAGATAAAGTACGGTCTTATATTAAGACCGAGGTCAACAAAATGTTAGACCTTGGGGTGATTGAACCCTCTAGTAGTCCTTGGTCCAGTCCTGTGGTTCTGGTTCCAAAGGCAGGCACTTCTGAATTGAGGTTCTGCGTGGATTACAGGGCTCTGAATGCTGTCACCAAGACAGATGCCCACCCCTTGCCTCGAACAGATGAGCTGGTGGATACTTTGGGTGCCTCCAAGTACCTCAGCACGTTTGACCTCACTGCTGGCTATTGGCAAATAGCGTTAGCAGAACATGCCAGGGAGAAGACAGCATTTTCTACACCAGACGGCCTTTACCAATTCCGGGTAATGCCGTTCGGGTTGAAGAATGCACCTGCCACTTTCCAGAGGCTTGTGAATCATGTGTTGAATGGGTTGGACGAATTCTGTCTTGCATATCTGGACGATATAGCAGTTTTCAGTGCCACCTGGGAAGACCATGTGAAACACCTCGGGATTGTGCTCCAGGCTCTTCAGAAAGCCCACTTGACCATAAAGGCTAGTAAGTGCCAGATTGGACAAGGCTCAATGGTTTACCTTGGACATGAAGTAGGTGGAGGGAGGATACAGCCTCTACCCAGTAAAGTACAAGCAGTACAAGACTGGCCTACCCCCACTACGCAAACCCAAGTGAGAGCCTTTTTAGGACTCACGGGGTATTACTGCAATTTTGTGGCAGACTATGGTACCATAGCTGCTCCTCTGACTGCCCTCACAACTCCGAAGAAACCCAAGAAGGTAACTTGGACCGACGAGTGTGAGAAGGCCTTCAATGGCTTAAAAGACTCCTTGTGCCAGGCCCCTGTGCTCAGGGCCCCTGATTATCAAAGACCTTTTATCGTGCAGACGGATGCCTCTGACACTGGGATAGGAGCTGTACTATCACAAGTAGATGAGAAGGGTAAGGAACACCCTATCGGATTTATTAGTCGCCAGCTTAAGGACAGAGAGCTCAGGTGGTCCACGGTAGAGAAAGAATGTTTCTCTGTTGTGTGGGCCCTAAGGAAGCTGAGGCCCTACCTCTATGGGACCCACTTCACTGTGCAGACTGACCATAAGCCGTTAAAGTGGCTAATGAACATGAAGGGGGAGAATCCAAAGTTGCTTAGGTGGTCCATAAGTCTTCAAGGCTTCGACTTCACTATTGAGCATAGACCAGGTGTCCAACATAGCAATGCTGATGGGTTGTCCAGAATGTTTAACCGACCTGAACAAGAGACTCATCCAGGGGTGGATTAGTTCCCCCTGTCCATAGTCTGGGAGGGGCGAGTGTTAGGAAAGATTTCATAATTGTAGGGAATTTTCCTTCCATGTGGCAACCCCTAAACTTTTTGCTATTGTTTTTAACCTTGTTCTTGACTTTGCCAGAGAAGTACAGCCTTCTGCCGCACTTCTCTGGGCTTTCGCTCCTTTCTTACGGGGAAACTGACATGCCCTTAAGACAGTCAGTACCGGGGAACGTGGTTTCCCGTAGTTTCTTTTATCGTGTTGCAGCTTTAGTGCAACACGACACAAGAGGGCACTGTAAGCTAAGTTACAGCTCTCTTGGGTCTCTAGCCTTCTACAGGCCCTAGATACTCTTTTAGGATGGTATTTGATCGGTGCAAGTCATTCAGGGACTGGAATGGTGGCAGCGATCGTTTTGTTTATTTTGAGCTCCTTTTGGCGTTCTGAGCACGTTTTTGCACTGAACCCAAAATGGTGGCCTGGCTCCCAAAATGGCCAGGCCGTGAGGCTCCTTTGTCCTGTCCACTGTCCGTCTTGCTCCCTTCACCTTCCCCAGGTCCGGCGACCCGGGGCCTTCCTTATTTGGGCATGTACTTTCCCGCGAAACGTGGTTGCTTTCGCGGGCTTCTACATGTCGTTTGTGTGCCTCCAGGGTGTGGGCTGGGATGTCTGGTCCCAATACACATCCTGGGTGCCAGAGAGTCTAGGGTGGTGTGAATGCCTGGGACCACCGTGGTCCGTGATTGGTCCACGTATGGTATGTGTTTTGATGAGCGGATCTCCCATTGGCTCCCCTCCGTTTTGGCGCGAAGGGAACCGTGGATAAGAGGGGGCTGGAAACACCACTACCATGTCGATCTCCTGAGTTCTCACGAACGAAGGAATACAGGAGCCAAGTATCCTGCAACTACGAGGCTGGACCGAGGAATCGCTGGTGACCCGCTGAAGGAATCCTCCTTTGCACTGCTGTCGTCCGGAGAGCCCCTGTCCTCCTTTGATCGAACCAGAAGGCCTGTACTGGTGCTTCGACCTTTGGAATAGCAGGAACAGCTATTCCCGGCATCTTCAACCATCTCCTGCCAAGTAAGCCTTCGGAAGCGTCTCTGGGCCATCCAGTTGACTGACCAGCTTACAAAGGAGTTTGGCTCTGCAACCGCCGCCAGGTTGTGTTGTATTGCGAGTCCTTGTCCCTCTCCCACGCTTCGTACGCTTGGCGTCCCCAGGTCTGAAGGGAGGAGGGTTCATTTGGCTCGAATACGCACGGCCGCTCCGTTGTCCTGTGCGGCAACAAAACTGTGCCGGTTTCGTCGATTGGGACGTCTTTTTGCTCTACACGACTACAAAGCGTTCCCTGCTCTTCTGAACCTGCCAGCTGCTGAAACTATCGTGGAGAAGCCTGGGTCTGCTTGCTTCGGGGACCGGTGAGTAGTATATCTAGGATCTGGTCGCCCTCCTGCAGTATCCCATTGCTTTTCCCTGCTGTGTAAAAACAGCACCCTTTTGCCGCGCTCGCGCTCTGCTTCTGCCCGCTGTGGAGGCTGCGCTTGAGTTGCGGAACCTGTTCTTCTTCTGCTGTGCACTAACGTGAACCGCCTGACTTCCTCCGAAGAGCTTCCCCTTGTGCCCGTCGGCACCGGCGTGGCAGGTACTTTGAGCACAAGGCTCCACTCTTCGCAGGGCTCGGACTTCCATCTAGTTAGGTGCCTATGAAGGCGAACTGAGTCGAAAGCATTATCGCACTGCCTGTTTTCCTTCCCTGGCAGGTGGACTACATATTTCGTGCTTTAAACGCTTGCGACTGTGTATTTGTATATATATTGTGTTGATATGGTATGTGTTGGTTTAATATTGTGATATTGTGATTTTCTCGCTACGGTCGTTGTTTTAAAGGCCTTAAAATAAATGTGTTTATATTTTTGATATAACCCCTGTTTGGAGTAGTTTGTAAGCGCTCTTGCTTTGTGTGCTCACTGCGGGCTTTCAGTCACCCTCACCCCTCTTGAGACCTAGTCTTGACCGCCGCGATCGCTACCTTGATTGGTCTGGCTTGTCCAGAGGTTACCCTGTTCCAAGTAATTAGGTTGGCCTTCTGAACTTCTGCGCCACCAGGACAGAGTTCAGAAATCCGTCTTAACAATACCAAACCTGAGATCCTTCCTCTAACATGAAATGTGATATCCAACTCCTTCCCTTTCCAAATCTGAGAGCCTATCTATAGCATGAGATGTGATATCCAAGTCCTTCCCGTTCCAATCCTTAGACCCTTCCTGCAGCGTGCAATATGATATCTCAATGATTCTAATAACAAACCTGAGACCCGTCCTATAACATGAGATGGGATATCCAACTCCTTCCCATTCCAATCTTGAGACACTTCTGATAGCAGAGATGTGATATCTCACTGCTTATACCAAACCTGAGACCCTTCCTATAACATGAGATCGGATATCCAACTCCTTCCCGTTCCAAACCTGAGACCCTTCCTATAGCATATGTGATATCCAACTCCTTCCCATTCCAAACATGAGACCCTTCCTATAGCAAGAATGTAATATCCAACTCCTTCCCATTCCAACCCTGAGACCATTCCTATAGCATGAGATGTGATATCTCAATGCTTCTAATACCAAACCTGAGATCCTTCCTATGACATGAGATGTGATATCCAATTCCTCCCCATTCCAAACCTGAGAACCTTCCTACAGCATGCGATGTGATATCTCAATGCTTCTAATACCAAACCTGAGACCAGTCCTATAACATGAGATTGGATATCCAACTCCTTCCCCTTCCAAACCTGAGACCCTTCCTATAGCATGAGATGTGATATCCAACTTCTTCCCATTCCAATCCTGAGACCCTTCCTATAACATGAGATGTGATGTCTCAATGCTTCTAATACCAAACCTGAGATCTTTCCTATAACATGAGATGTGATATCCAACTCCTTCCCATTCCAATCCTGAGACCCTTCCTATAGCATGATATGTGATATCTCAATGCTTATACCAAACCTGAGACCCTTCCTATAGCTTGAGATGTGATATCCAACTCCTTCCCATTCCAATCCTGAGACCCTTCCTATAGCATGAGATGTTATATCTCAAGGCCTCTAATACCAAACCTGAGATCCTTCCTCTAACATGAAATGTGATATCCAACTCCTTCCCCTTCCAAACCTGAGACCTTTCCTATAGCATGAGATGGGATATCCAACTCCTTCCAAATCCAATACTGATACCATTCCGATAGCATGAGATGTGATATCCCAATGCTTCTACCAAATCTGAGACCCATACTATGGCATGAGATGTGATATCAAACTCCTTCCCATTCCAATCCTGAGACCCTTCCTATAACATGAAATGTGATATCCAACTCCATCCCATTCCAACCTGAGACCTTTCCTATAGCATGAGATGGGATATCCAACTCCTTCCAAATCCAATACTGATACCATTCCGATAGCATGAGATGTGATATCCCAATGCTTCTACCAAATCTGAGACCCATACTATGGCATGAGATGTGATATCAAACTCCTTCCCATTCCAATCCTGAGACCCTTCCTATAGCTTGAGATGTGATATCCAACTTCTTCCCATTCCAATTCTGAGACCCTTCCTATACCATGAGACTTGATATCTCAATGCTTCTAATACCAAACCTGAGACCCGTCCTATAACATGAGATGTCATATCCAAATCCTTCCCCTTCCAAACCTTAGACCCTTCCTTTATCATAAGATGTGATATCCAACTCCTTCCCATTCCAATCCTGAGACCCTTCCGATATCATGACATTTGTTATCTCAATGCTTCTAATATCAAACTTGAGACCCTCCCTATAGCATGAGATGTGACATCCAAGTCCTCCCCATTCCAATCCTGAGACCCTTCCTATAGCATGAGATGTGATATCTCAATGCTTCTAATACCAAACCTGAGACCCTTCCTATAACATGAGATGGGATATCCAACTCAGATGGGATATCCAACTCCTTCCCATTCCAATCCTGAGACCCTTCCGATAGCAGAGATGTGATATCTCAATGCTTATATCAAACCTGAGACCCTTCCTATGGCCTGAGATGTCATATACAACTCCTTCCCATTCCAATCCTGAGACCGTTGCTATAGCATGAGATGTGATATCTCAATGCTTATACCAAATCTGAGACCCTTCCTATAGCATGAGATGTGATATCCAACTCCTTCCCATTCCAATCCTGAGACCCTTCCTATAGCATGAGATGTGATGTCTCAATGCTTCCAATACCAAACCTGAGATCCTCCCTATAACATGAGATGTGATATCCAACTCCTTCCCATTCCAATCCTGAGACCCTTATGATAGCATGAGATGTGATATCTCAATGCCTCTTATACCAAACCTGAGATCCTTCCGATAGCATGAGATGTGATATCTCAATGCTTCTAATACCAAACCTGAGATCCTTCCTATAATATGAGATGTGATTTCCAAATCCTTCCCCTTCCAAACCTGAGACCCTCCCTTTAGCATGAGATGTGATATCCAACTCCTTCCCATTCCATTCCTGAGACCCTTCTGATAGCATGAGATGTGATATCTCAATGCCTCTAATACCAAACCTGAGATCCTACCGCTAACATGAAATGTGATATCCATCTCCTTCCCTTTCCAAACCTGAGACCCTGCCTATAGCATGATATGTGATATCCAAGTCCTTCCCATTCCAATCCTGAGACCCTTCCTATAGCATGTGATGTGATATCTCAATGCTTATACCAAACCTGAGACCCTTCCTATGGCATGAGATGGCATATACAACTCCTTCCCATTCCAATCCTGAGACCCTTCCTATAGCATGAGATGTGATATCTCAATGCTTATACCAAACCTGAGACCCTTCCTATAGCATGAGATGTGATATCCAACTTCTTCCCATTCCAATCCTGAGACCCTTCCTATAGCATGAGATGTGATATCTCAATGCTTATACCAAACCTGAGACCCTTCCTATAGCTTGAGATGTGATATCCAACTCCTTCCCATTCCAATCCTGAGACCCTTCCTATAGCATGAGATATGATATCCAAGTCCTTCCCATTCCAATCCTGAGACCCTTCCTATAACATGAAAAGTGATATCCAACTCCTTCCCATTCCAACCTGAGACCCTTCCTATAGCATGAGATGTGATATCCAACTCCTTCCCATTCCAATCCTGAGACCCTTCCTATAGCATGAGATGTGATGTCTCAATGCTTCCAATACCAAACCTGAGATCCTTCCTATAACATGAGATGTGATATCCAACTCCTTCCCATTCCAATCCTGAGACCCTTATGATAGCATGAGATGTGATATCTCAATGCCTCTTATACCAAACCTGAGATCCTTCCGATAGCATGAGATGTGATATCTCAATGCTTCTAATACCAAACCTGAGATCCTTCCTATAATATGAGATGTGATTTCCAAATCCTTCCCCTTCCAAACCTGAGACCCTCCCTTTAGCATGAGATGTGATATCCAACTCCTTCCCATTCCAATCCTGAGACCCTTCTGATAGCATGAGATGTGATATCTCAAGGCCTCTAATACCAAACCTGAGATCCTTCCTCTAACATGAAATGTGATATCCAACTCCTTCCACTTCCAAACCTGAGAGCCTTCCTATAGCATGAGATATGATATCCAAGTCCTTCCCATTCCAATCCTGAGACCCTTCCTATAACATGAAATGTGATATCCAACTCCTTCCCATTCCAACCTGAGACCCTTCCTATAGCATGAGATGGGATATCCAACTCCTTCCAAATCCAATACTGATACCCTTCCGATAGCATGAGATGTGATATCCCAATGCTTCTACCAAACCTGAGACACATACTATGGCATGAGATGTGATATCAAACTCCTTCCCATTCCAATCCTGAGACCCTTCTTATACCATGAGACTTGATATCTCAATGCTTCTAATACCAAACCTGAGACCCGTCCTATAACATGAGATGTGATATCCAAATCCTTCCCCTTCCAAACCTTAGACCCTTCCTTTATCATGAGATGTGATATCCAACTCCTTCCCATTCCAATCCTGAGACCCTTCCTATAGCATGAGATGTGATATCTCAATGCTTATACCAAACCTGAGACCCTTCCTATAGCATGAGATGTGATATCCAACTCCTTCCCATTCCAATCCTGAGACCCTTCCTATAGCATGAGATGTGATGTCTCAATGCTTCTAATACCAAACCTGAGATCCTTCCTATAACATGAGATGTGATATCCAACTCCTTCCCATTCCAATCCTGAGACCCTTCCAATAGCATGAGATGTGATATCTCAATGCCTCTTATACCAAACCTGAGATCCTTCCGATAGCATGAGATGTGATATCTCAATGCTTCTAATACCAAACCTGAGATCCTTCCTATAATATGAGATGTGATTTCCAAATCCTTCCCCTTCCAAACCTGAGACCCTCCCTTTAGCATGAAATGTGATATCCAACTCCTTCCCATTCCAATCCTGAGACCCTTCTGATAGCATGAGATGTGATATCTCAATGCCTCTAATACCAAACCTGAGATCCTACCTCTAACATGAAATGTGATATCCATCTCCATCCCTTTCCAAACCTGAGACCCTGCCTATAGCATGAGATGTGATATCCAAGTCCTTCCCATTCCAATCCTGAGACCCTTCCTATAGCATGTGATGTGATATCTCAATGCTTATACCAAACCTGAGACCCTTCCTATGGCATGAGATGTCATATACAACTCCTTGCCATTCCAACCCTGAGACCCTTCCTATAGCATGAGATGTGATATCTCAATGCTTATACCAAACCTGAGACCCTTCCTATAGCATGAGATGTGATATCCAACTTCTTCCCATTCCAATCCTGAGACCCTTCCTATAGCATGAGATGTGATATCTCAATGCTTATACCAAACCTGAGACCCTTCCTATAGCTTGAGATGTGATATCCAACTCCTTCCCATTCAATCCTGAGACCCTTCCTATAGCATGAGATGTGATATCTCAAAGCCCCTAATACCAAACCTGAGATCCTTCCTCTAACATGAAATGTGATATCCAACTCCTTCCCCTTCCAAACCTGAGAGCCTTCCTATAGCATGAGATATGATATCCAAGTCCTTCCCATTCCAATCCTGAGACCCTTCCTATAACATGAAATGTGATATCCAACTCCTTCCCATTCTAACCTGAGACCCTTCCTATAGCATGAGATGGGATATCCAACTCCTTCCAAATCCAATACTGATACCCTTCCGATAGCATGAGATGTGATATCCCAATGCTTCTACCAAACCTGAGACCCATACTATGGCATGAGATGTGATATCAAACTCCTTCCCATTCCAATCCTGAGACGCTTCCTATAACTTGAGATGTGATATCCAACTCCTTCCCATTCCAATTCTGAGACCCTTCTTATACCATGAGACTTGATATCTCAATGCTTTTAATACCAAACCTGAGACCCGTCCTATAACATGAGATGTGATATCCAAATCCTTCCCCTTCCAAACCTTAGACCCTTCCTTTATCATGAGATGTGATATCCAACTCCTTCCCATTCCAATCCTGAGACCCTTCCGATATCATGAGATTTGTTATCTCAATGCTTCTAATATCAAACTTGAGACCCTCCCTATAGCATGAGATGTGACATCCAAGTCCTTCCCATTCCAATCCTGAGACCCTTCCTATAGTATGAGATGTGATATCTCAATGCTTCTAATACCAAACCTGAGACCCTTCCTATAACATGAGATGGGATATCCAACTCCTTCCCATTCCAATCCTGAGACCCTTCCGATAGCAGAGATGTGATATCTCAATGCTTATACCAAACCTGAAACCCTTCCTAAGGCCTGAGATGTCATATACAACTCCTTCCCATTCCAATCCTGAGACCCTTCCTATAGCATGAGATGTGATATCTCAATGCTTATACCAAATCTGAGACCCTTCCTATAGCATGAGATGTGATATCCAACACCTTCCCATTCCAGTCCTGAGACCCTTCCTATAGCATGAGAAGTGATATCTCCATGCTTATACCAAACCTGAGACCCTTCCTATAGCATGAGATGTGATATCCAAATCCTTCCCATTCCAATCCTGAGACCCTTCCTATAGCATGAGATGTGATATCTCAATGCTTATACCAAACCTGAGAGCCTACCTATAGCATGAGATGTGATATCCAAGTCCATCCCATTCCAATCCTTAGACCCTTCCTACAGCATGCGATGTGATATCTCAATGATTCTAATACCAAACCAGAGACCCGTCCTTTAACATGAGATGGGATATCCAACTCCTTCCCATTCCAATCCTGAGCCACTCCTGATAGCAGAGATGTGATATCTCAATGCTTATACCAAACCTGAGACCCTTCCTATAACATGGGATGTGATATCCAACTCCTTCCCGTTCCAAACCTGAGACACTTCCTATAGCATATGTGATATCCAACTCCTTCCCATTCCAAACATGAGACCCTTCCTATAGCAAGAATGTAATATCCACCTCCTACCCATTCCAATCCTGAGACCATTCCTATAGCATGAGATGTGATATATCAATGCTTCTAATACCAAACCTGAGATCCTTCCTATGACATGAGATGTGATATCCATATCCTTCCCATTCCAATCCTGAGACCCTTCCTATAGCAAGAGATGTGATATCCAAATCCTTCCCATTCCAATCCTGAGACCCTTCCTAACCCATGAGATGTGATATTCAACTCCTTCCCATTCCAACTTGAGACACTTCCTATAGCATGAGAAGGGATATCCAACTCCTTCCCAATCCAATCCTGAGAACCTTCCGATAGTAGAGATGTGATATCTCAATGCTTATACCAAACCTGAGACCCTTCCTATGGCATGAGATGTGATATCCAACTCCTTGCCATTCAAATCCTGAGACCCTTCCTATAGCATGAGATGTGATTTCTCAATGCTTCTACCAAACCTGAGACCCTTCCTTTAGCATGAGATGTGATATCCAAATCCTTCACATTCCAATCCTGAGACCCTTCCTATAGCATGAGATGTGATATCTCAATGCTTCTAATACCAAACCTGAGATCCTTCCTATAACATGAGATGTGATATCCAATTCCTTCCCATTCCAAACCTGAGACCCTTCCTATTGGATGAGATGTGATATCCAACTCCTTCCCATTCCAACCCTGAGACCCTTCCTATACCATGAGATGTGATATCTCAATGCTTCTAATACCAAACCTGGGAACCGTCCTATAACATGAGATGTGATATCTCAATGTTTCTAATAAAAAACCTGAGACCCTTCCTATAACATGAGATGTGATATCCAATTCCTTCCCATTCCAAACCTGAGACCCTTCCTATTGGATGAGATGTGATATCCAAATCCTTCCCCTTCCAAACCTGAGACCCTTCCTTTAGCATGAGATGTGATATCCAAATACTTCCCATTCCAATCCTAAAACCCTTCCTATAGCATGAGATTTGATATCTCAATGTTTGTAATAAAAAACCTGAGACCCTTCCTATAGCAAGAGATGTGATATCCAAATCCTTCCCATTCCAATCCTGAGACCCTTCCTGTATATAACATGAGATGTGATATCCAACTCCTTCCCATTCCAACCTGAGACCCTTCCTATAGCATGAGATGTGATATCCAACTCCTTACCATTCAAATCCTGAGACCCTCCCTATAACAAGAGATGTCATATCCAACTCCTTCCCATTCCAAACCTGAGACCCTTCCTATAACATGAGATGTGATATCCAACTCCTTCCCATTCCAAACCTGAGACCCTTCCGATAGCATGAGCTGTGATATCTCAATGCTTCAAAAACCAAACATGAGAACCATCCTATAACATGAGATGTGAAATCCAAATCCTTCCCTTCCCAAACCTGAGACTCTTCCTATAGCATGAGATGTGATATCTCAATGCTTCTACCAAACCTGAAACCCTTCCTATAGCATGAGATGTGATAACTCAATGCTTATACCAAACCTGAGACCCTTCCTATGGCATGAGATGTCATATACAACTCCTTCCCATTCCAACCCTGAGACCCTTCCTATAGCATGAGATGTGATATCTCAATGCTTATACCAAACCTGAGACCCTTCCTATAGCATGAGATGTGATATCCAACTTCTTCCCATTCCAATCCTGAGACCCTTCCTATAGCATGAGATGTGATATCACAATGCTTCTAATACCAAACCTGAGACCCGTCCTATAACATGTGATGTGATATCCAAATCCTTCCCCTTCCAAACCTGAGACCCTTCCTTTAGCATGAGGTGTGATATCCAGCTCCTCCCATTCCAATCCTGAGACCCTTCCGATAGCAGAGATGTGATATTTCAATGCTTATACCAAACCTGAGACCCTTCCCATAGCATGAGATGTGATATCCAACTCCTTCCCATTTCAATCCTGAGACCCTGCCTATAGCATGAGATGTGATATCCAAGTCCTTCCCATTCCAATCCTGAGACCCTTCCTATAGCATGTGATGTGATAACTCAATGCTTATACCAAACCTGAGACCCTTCCTATGGCATGAGATGTCATATACAACTCCTTCCCATTCCAACCCTGAGACCCTTCCTATAGCATGAGATGTGATATCTCAATGCTTATACCAAACCTGAGACCCTTCCTATAGCATGAGATGTGATATCCAAATCCTTCCCATTCCAATCCTGAGACCCTTCCTATAGCATGAGATGTGATATCTCAATGCTTATACCAAACCTGAGAGCCTACCTATAGCATGAGATGTGATATCCAAGTCCATCCCATTCCAATCCTTAGACCCTTCCTACAGCATGCGATGTGATATCTCAATGATTCTAATACCAAACCAGAGACCCGTCCTTTAACATGAGATGGGATATCCAACTCCTTCCCATTCCAATCCTGAGCCACTCCTGATAGCAGAGATGTGATATCTCAATGCTTATACCAAACCTGAGACCCTTCCTATAACATGGGATGTGATATCCAACTCCTTCCCGTTCCAAACCTGAGACACTTCCTATAGCATATGTGATATCCAACTCCTTCCCATTCCAAACATGAGACCCTTCCTATAGCAAGAATGTAATATCCACCTCCTACCCATTCCAATCCTGAGACCATTCCTATAGCATGAGATGTGATATATCAATGCTTCTAATACCAAACCTGAGATCCTTCCTATGACATGAGATGTGATATCCATATCCTTCCCATTCCAATCCTGAGACCCTTCCTATAGCAAGAGATGTGATATCCAAATCCTTCCCATTCCAATCCTGAGACCCTTCCTAACCCATGAGATGTGATATTCAACTCCTTCCCATTCCAACTTGAGACACTTCCTATAGCATGAGAAGGGATATCCAACTCCTTCCCAATCCAATCCTGAGAACCTTCCGATAGTAGAGATGTGATATCTCAATGCTTATACCAAACCTGAGACCCTTCCTATGGCATGAGATGTGATATCCAACTCCTTGCCATTCAAATCCTGAGACCCTTCCTATAGCATGAGATGTGATTTCTCAATGCTTCTACCAAACCTGAGACCCTTCCTTTAGCATGAGATGTGATATCCAAATCCTTCACATTCCAATCCTGAGACCCTTCCTATAGCATGAGATGTGATATCTCAATGCTTCTAATACCAAACCTGAGATCCTTCCTATAACATGAGATGTGATATCCAATTCCTTCCCATTCCAAACCTGAGACCCTTCCTATTGGATGAGATGTGATATCCAACTCCTTCCCATTCCAACCCTGAGACCCTTCCTATACCATGAGATGTGATATCTCAATGCTTCTAATACCAAACCTGGGAACCGTCCTATAACATGAGATGTGATATCTCAATGTTTCTAATAAAAAACCTGAGACCCTTCCTATAACATGAGATGTGATATCCAATTCCTTCCCATTCCAAACCTGAGACCCTTCCTATTGGATGAGATGTGATATCCAAATCCTTCCCCTTCCAAACCTGAGACCCTTCCTTTAGCATGAGATGTGATATCCAAATACTTCCCATTCCAATCCTAAAACCCTTCCTATAGCATGAGATTTGATATCTCAATGTTTGTAATAAAAAACCTGAGACCCTTCCTATAGCAAGAGATGTGATATCCAAATCCTTCCCATTCCAATCCTGAGACCCTTCCTGTATATAACATGAGATGTGATATCCAACTCCTTCCCATTCCAACCTGAGACCCTTCCTATAGCATGAGATGTGATATCCAACTCCTTACCATTCAAATCCTGAGACCCTCCCTATAACAAGAGATGTCATATCCAACTCCTTCCCATTCCAAACCTGAGACCCTTCCTATAACATGAGATGTGATATCCAACTCCTTCCCATTCCAAACCTGAGACCCTTCCGATAGCATGAGCTGTGATATCTCAATGCTTCAAAAACCAAACATGAGAACCATCCTATAACATGAGATGTGAAATCCAAATCCTTCCCTTCCCAAACCTGAGACTCTTCCTATAGCATGAGATGTGATATCTCAATGCTTCTACCAAACCTGAAACCCTTCCTATAGCATGAGATGTGATAACTCAATGCTTATACCAAACCTGAGACCCTTCCTATGGCATGAGATGTCATATACAACTCCTTCCCATTCCAACCCTGAGACCCTTCCTATAGCATGAGATGTGATATCTCAATGCTTATACCAAACCTGAGACCCTTCCTATAGCATGAGATGTGATATCCAACTTCTTCCCATTCCAATCCTGAGACCCTTCCTATAGCATGAGATGTGATATCACAATGCTTCTAATACCAAACCTGAGACCCGTCCTATAACATGTGATGTGATATCCAAATCCTTCCCCTTCCAAACCTGAGACCCTTCCTTTAGCATGAGGTGTGATATCCAGCTCCTCCCATTCCAATCCTGAGACCCTTCCGATAGCAGAGATGTGATATTTCAATGCTTATACCAAACCTGAGACCCTTCCCATAGCATGAGATGTGATATCCAACTCCTTCCCATTTCAATCCTGAGACCCTGCCTATAGCATGAGATGTGATATCCAAGTCCTTCCCATTCCAATCCTGAGACCCTTCCTATAGCATGTGATGTGATAACTCAATGCTTATACCAAACCTGAGACCCTTCCTATGGCATGAGATGTCATATACAACTCCTTCCCATTCCAACCCTGAGACCCTTCCTATAGCATGAGATGTGATATCTCAATGCTTATACCAAACCTGAGACCCTTCCTATAGCATGAGATGTGATATCCAACTTCTTCCCATTCCAATCCTGAGACCCTTCCTATAGCATGAGATGTGATATCTCAATGCTTATACCAAACCTGAGACCCTTCCTATAGCTTGAGATGTGATATCCAACTCCTTCCCATTCCAATCCTGAGACCCTTCCTATAGCATGAGATGTGATATCTCAAGGCCCCTAATACCAAACCTGAGATCCTTCCTCTAACATGAAATGTGATATCCAACTCCTTCCCCTTCCAAACCTGAGAGCCTTCCTATAGCATGAGATATGATATCCAAGTCCTTCCCATTCTAATCCTGAGACCCTTCCTATAACATGAAATGTGATATCCAACTCCTTCCCATTCTAACCTGAGACCCTTCCTATAGCATGAGATGGGATATCCAACTCCTTCCAAATCCAATACTGATACCCTTCCGATAGCATGAGATGTGATATCCCAATGCTTCTACCAAACCTGAGACCCATACTATGGCATGAGATGTGATATCAAACTCCTTCCCATTCCAATCCTGAGACGCTTCCTATAGCTTGAGATGTGATATCCAACTCCTTCCCATTCCAATTCTGAGACCCTTCTTATACCATGAGACTTGATATCTCAATGCTTCTAATACCAAACCTGAGACCCGTCCTATAACATGAGATGTGATATCCAAATCCTTCCCCTTCCAAACCTTAGACCCTTCCTTTATCATGAGATGTGATATCCAACTCCTTCCCATTCCAATCCTGAGACCCTTCCGATATCATGAGATTTGTTATCTCAATGCTTCTAATATCAAACTTGAGACCCTCCCTATAGCATGAGATGTGACATCCAAGTCCTTCCCATTCCAATCCTGAGACCCTTCCTATAGCATGAGATGCGATATCTCAATGCTTCTAATACCAAACCTGAGACCCTTCCTATAACATGAGATGGGATATCCAACTCCTTCCCATTCCAATCCTGAGACCCTTCCGATAGCAGAGATGTGATATCTCAATGCTTATACCAAACCTGAGACCCTTCCTAAGGCCTGAGATGTCATATACAACTCCTTCCCATTCCAATCCTGAGACCCTTCCTATAGCATGAGATGTGATATCTCAATGCTTATACCAAATCTGAGACCCTTCCTATAGCATGAGATGTGATATACAACACCTTCCCATTCCAATCCTGAGACCCTTCCTATAGCATGAGAAGTGATATCTCCATGCTTATACCAAACCTGAGACCCTTCCTATAGCATGAGATGTGATATCCAAATCCTTCCCATTCCAATCCTGAGACCCTTCCTATAACATGAGATGTGATATTCAACTCCTTCCCATTCCAACTTGAGACACTTCCTATAGCATGAGAAGGGATATCCAACTCCTTCCCAATCCAATCCTGAGAACCTTCCGATAGCAGAGATGTGATATCTCAATGCTTATACCAAACCTGAGACCCTTCCTATGGCATGAGATGTGATATCCAACTCCTTGCCATTCAAATCCTGAGACCCTTCCTATAGCATGAGATGTGATTTCTCAATGCTTCTACCAAACCTGAGACCCTTCCTTTAGCATGAGATGTGATATCCAAATCCTTCACATTCCAATCCTGAGACCCTTCCTATAGCATGAGATGTGATATCTCAATGCTTCTAATACCAAACCTGAGATCCTTCCTATAACATGAGATGTGATATCCAATTCCTTCCCATTCCAAACCTGAGACCCTTCCTATTGGATGAGATGTGATATCCAACTCCTTCCCATTCCAACCCTGAGACCCTTCCTATACCATGAGATGTGATATCTCAATGCTTCTAATACCAAACCTGGGAACCGTCCTATAACATGAGATGTGATATCTCAATGTTTCTAATAAAAAACCTGAGACCCTTCCTATAACATGAGATGTGATATCCAATTCCTTCCCATTCCAAACCTGAGACCCTTCCTATTGGATGAGATGTGATATCCAAATCCTTCCCCTTCCAAACCTGAGACCCTTCCTTTAGCATGAGATGTGATATCCAAATACTTCCCATTCCAATCCTAAAACCCTTCCTATAGCATGAGATTTGATATCTCAATGTTTCTAATAAAAAACCTGAGACCCTTCCTATAGCAAGAGATGTGATATCCAAATCCTTCCCATTCCAATCCTGAGACCCTTCCTGTATATAACATGAGATGTGATATCCAACTCCTTCCCATTCCAACCTGAGACCCTTCCTATAGCATGAGATGTGATATCCAACTCCTTACCATTCAAATCCTGAGACCCTCGCTATAACAAGAGATGTCATATCCAACTCCTTCCCATTCCAAACCTGAGACCCTTCCTATAACATGAGATGTGATATCCAACTCCTTCCCATTCCAAACCTGAGACCCTTCCGATAGCATGAGCTGTGATATCTCAATGCTTCAAAAACCAAACATGAGAACCATCCTATAACATGAGATGTGAAATCCAAATCCTTCCCTTCCCAAACCTGAGACTCTTCCTATAGCATGAGATGTGATATCTCAATGCTTCTACCAAACCTGAAACCCTCCCTATAGCATGAGATGTGATAACTCAATGCTTATACCAAACCTGAGACCCTTCCTATGGCATGAGATGTCATATACAACTCCTTCCCATTCCAACCCTGAGACCCTTCCTATAGCATGAGATGTGATATCTCAATGCTTATACCAAACCTGAGACCCTTCCTATAGCATGAGATGTGATATCCAACTTCTTCCCATTCCAATCCTGAGACCCTTCCTATAGCATGAGATGTGATATCACAATGCTTCTAATACCAAACCTGAGACCCGTCCTATAACATGAGATGTGATATCCAAATCCTTCCCCTTCCAAACCTGAGACCCTTCCTTTAGCATGAGGTGTGATATCCAGCTCCTCCCATTCCAATCCTGAGACCCTTCCGATAGCAGAGATGTGATATTTCAATTCTTATACCAAACCTGAGACCCTTCCCATAGCATGAGATGTGATATCCAACTCCTTCCCATTCCAATCCTGAGACCCTGCCTATAGCATGAGATGTGATATCCAAGTCCTTCCCATTCCAATCCTGAGACCCTTCCTATAGCATGTGATGTGATAACTCAATGCTTATACCAAACCTGAGACCCTTCCTATGGCATGAGATGTCATATACAACTCCTTCCCATTCCAACCCTGAGACCCTTCCTATAGCATGAGATGTGATATCTCAATGCTTATACCAAACCTGAGACCCTTCCTATAGCATGAGATGTGATATCCAACTTCTTCCCATTCCAATCCTGAGACCCTTCCTATAGCATGAGATGTGATATCTCAATGCTTATACCAAACCTGAGACCCTTCCTATAGCTTGAGATGTGATATCCAACTCCTTCCCATTCCAATCCTGAGACCCTTCCTATAGCATGAGATGTGATATCTCAAGGCCCCTAATACCAAACCTGAGATCCTTCCTCTAACATGAAATGTGATATCCAACTCCTTCCCCTTCCAAACCTGAGAGCCTTCCTATAGCATGAGATATGATATCCAAGTCCTTCCCATTCTAATCCTGAGACCCTTCCTATAACATGAAATGTGATATCCAACTCCTTCCCATTCTAACCTGAGACCCTTCCTATAGCATGAGATGGGATATCCAACTCCTTCCAAATCCAATACTGATACCCTTCCGATAGCATGAGATGTGATATCCCAATGCTTCTACCAAACCTGAGACCCATACTATGGCATGAGATGTGATATCAAACTCCTTCCCATTCCAATCCTGAGACGCTTCCTATAGCTTGAGATGTGATATCCAACTCCTTCCCATTCCAATTCTGAGACCCTTCTTATACCATGAGACTTGATATCTCAATGCTTCTAATACCAAACCTGAGACCCGTCCTATAACATGAGATGTGATATCCAAATCCTTCCCCTTCCAAACCTTAGACCCTTCCTTTATCATGAGATGTGATATCCAACTCCTTCCCATTCCAATCCTGAGACCCTTCCGATATCATGAGATTTGTTATCTCAATGCTTCTAATATCAAACTTGAGACCCTCCCTATAGCATGAGATGTGACATCCAAGTCCTTCCCATTCCAATCCTGAGACCCTTCCTATAGCATGAGATGCGATATCTCAATGCTTCTAATACCAAACCTGAGACCCTTCCTATAACATGAGATGGGATATCCAACTCCTTCCCATTCCAATCCTGAGACCCTTCCGATAGCAGAGATGTGATATCTCAATGCTTATACCAAACCTGAGACCCTTCCTAAGGCCTGAGATGTCATATACAACTCCTTCCCATTCCAATCCTGAGACCCTTCCTATAGCATGAGATGTGATATCTCAATGCTTATACCAAATCTGAGACCCTTCCTATAGCATGAGATGTGATATCCAACACCTTCCCATTCCAATCCTGAGACCCTTCCTATAGCATGAGAAGTGATATCTCCATGCTTATACCAAACCTGAGACCCTTCCTATAGCATGAGATGTGATATCCAAATCCTTCCCATTCCAATCCTGAGACCCTTCCTATAACATGAGATGTGATATTCAACTCCTTCCCATTCCAACTTGAGACACTTCCTATAGCATGAGAAGGGATATCCAACTCCTTCCCAATCCAATCCTGAGAACCTTCCGATAGCAGAGATGTGATATCTCAATGCTTATACCAAACCTGAGACCCTTCCTATGGCATGAGATGTGATATCCAACTCCTTGCCATTCAAATCCTGAGACCCTTCCTATAGCATGAGATGTGATTTCTCAATGCTTCTACCAAACCTGAGACCCTTCCTTTAGCATGAGATGTGATATCCAAATCCTTCACATTCCAATCCTGAGACCCTTCCTATAGCATGAGATGTGATATCTCAATGCTTCTAATACCAAACCTGAGATCCTTCCTATAACATGAGATGTGATATCCAATTCCTTCCCATTCCAAACCTGAGACCCTTCCTATTGGATGAGATGTGATATCCAACTCCTTCCCATTCCAACCCTGAGACCCTTCCTATACCATGAGATGTGATATCTCAATGCTTCTAATACCAAACCTGGGAACCGTCCTATAACATGAGATGTGATATCTCAATGTTTCTAATAAAAAACCTGAGACCCTTCCTATAACATGAGATGTGATATCCAATTCCTTCCCATTCCAAACCTGAGACCCTTCCTATTGGATGAGATGTGATATCCAAATCCTTCCCCTTCCAAACCTGAGACCCTTCCTTTAGCATGAGATGTGATATCCAAATACTTCCCATTCCAATCCTAAAACCCTTCCTATAGCATGAGATTTGATATCTCAATGTTTCTAATAAAAAACCTGAGACCCTTCCTATAGCAAGAGATGTGATATCCAAATCCTTCCCATTCCAATCCTGAGACCCTTCCTGTATATAACATGAGATGTGATATCCAACTCCTTCCCATTCCAACCTGAGACCCTTCCTATAGCATGAGATGTGATATCCAACTCCTTACCATTCAAATCCTGAGACCCTCCCTATAACAAGAGATGTCATATCCAACTCCTTCCCATTCCAAACCTGAGACCCTTCCTATAACATGAGATGTGATATCCAACTCCTTCCCATTCCAAACCTGAGACCCTTCCGATAGCATGAGCTGTGATATCTCAATGCTTCAAAAACCAAACATGAGAACCATCCTATAACATGAGATGTGAAATCCAAATCCTTCCCTTCCCAAACCTGAGACTCTTCCTATAGCATGAGATGTGATATCTCAATGCTTCTACCAAACCTGAAACCCTTCCTATAGCATGAGATGTGATAACTCAATGCTTATACCAAACCTGAGACCCTTCCTATGGCATGAGATGTCATATACAACTCCTTCCCATTCCAACCCTGAGACCCTTCCTATAGCATGAGATGTGATATCTCAATGCTTATACCAAACCTGAGACCCTTCCTATAGCATGAGATGTGATATCCAACTTCTTCCCATTCCAATCCTGAGACCCTTCCTATAGCATGAGATGTGATATCACAATGCTTCTAATACCAAACCTGAGACCCGTCCTATAACATGAGATGTGATATCCAAATCCTTCCCCTTCCAAACCTGAGACCCTTCCTTTAGCATGAGGTGTGATATCCAGCTCCTCCCATTCCAATCCTGAGACCCTTCCGATAGCAGAGATGTGATATTTCAATGCTTATACCAAACCTGAGACCCTTCCCATAGCATGAGATGTGATATCCAACTCCTTCCCATTCCAATCCTGAGACCCTGCCTATAGCATGAGATGTGATATCCAAGTCCTTCCCATTCCAATCCTGAGACCCTTCCTATAGCATGTGATGTGATAACTCAATGCTTATACCAAACCTGAGACCCTTCCTATGGCATGAGATGTCATATACAACTCCTTCCCATTCCAACCCTGAGACCCTTCCTATAGCATGAGATGTGATATCTCAATGCTTATACCAAACCTGAGACCCTTCCTATAGCATGAGATGTGATATCCAACTTCTTCCCATTCCAATCCTGAGACCCTTCCTATAGCATGAGATGTGATATCTCAATGCTTATACCAAACCTGAGACCCTTCCTATAGCTTGAGATGTGATATCCAACTCCTTCCCATTCCAATCCTGAGACCCTTCCTATAGCATGAGATGTGATATCTCAAGGCCCCTAATACCAAACCTGAGATCGTTCCTCTAACATGAAATGTGATATCCAACTCCTTCCCCTTCCAAACCTGAGAGCCTTCCTATAGCATGAGATATGATATCCAAGTCCTTCCCATTCCAATCCTGAGACCCTTCCTATAACATGAAATGTGATATCCAACTCCTTCCCATTCTAACCTGAGACCCTTCCTATAGCATGAGATGGGATATCCAACTCCTTCCAAATCCAATACTGATACCCTTCCGATAGCATGAGATGTGATATCCCAATGCTTCTACCAAACCTGAGACCCATACTATGGCATGAGATGTGATATCAAACTCCTTCCCATTCCAATCCTGAGACGCTTCCTATAGCTTGAGATGTGATATCCAACTCCTTCCCATTCCAATTCTGAGACCCTTCTTATACCATGAGACTTGATATTTCAATGCTTCTAATACCAAACCTGAGACCCGTCCTATAACATGAGATGTGATATCCAAATCCTTCCCCTTCCAAACCTTAGACCCTTCCTTTATCATGAGATGTGATATCCAACTCCTTCCCATTCCAATCCTGAGACCCTTCCGATATCATGAGATTTGTTATCTCAATGCTTCTAATATCAAACTTGAGACCCTCCCTATAGCATGAGATGTGACATCCAATCCTTCCCATTCCAATCCTGAGACCCTTCCTATAGCATGAGATGTGATATCTCAATGCTTCTAATACCAAACCTGAGACCCTTCCTATAACATGAGATGGGATATCCAACTCCTTCCCATTCCAATCCTGAGACCCTTCCGATAGCAGAGATGTGATATCTCAATGCTTATACCAAACCTGAGACCCTTCCTAAGGCCTGAGATGTCATATACAACTCCTTCCCATTCCAATCCTGAGACCCTTCCTATAGCATGAGATGTGATATCTCAATGCTTATACCAAATCTGAGACCCTTCCTATAGCATGAGATGTGATATCCAACACCTTCCCATTCCAATCCTGAGACCCTTCCTATAGCATGAGAAGTGATATCTCCATGCTTATACCAAACCTGAGACCCTTCCTATAGCATGAGATGTGATATCCAAATCCTTCCCATTCCAATCCTGAGACCCTTCCTATAGCATGAGATGTGATATCTCAATGCTTATACCAAACCTGAGAGCCTACCTATAGCATGAGATGTGATATCCAAGTCCATCCCATTCCAATCCTTAGACCCTTCCTACAGCATGCGATGTGATATCTCAATGATTCTAATACCAAACCAGAGACCCGTCCTTTAACATGAGATGGGATATCCAACTCCTTCCCATTCCAATCCTGAGCCACTTCTGATAGCAGAGATGTGATATCTCAATGCTTATACCAAACCTGAGACCCTTCCTATAGCATGAGATGTGATATCCAACTTCTTCCCATTCCAATCCTGAGACCCTTCCTATAGCATGAGATGTGATATCTCAATGCTTATACCAAACCTGAGACCCTTCCTATAGCTTGAGATGTGATATCCAACTCCTTCCCATTCCAATCCTGAGACCCTTCCTATAGCATGAGATGTGATATCTCAAGGCCCCTAATACCAAACCTGAGATCGTTCCTCTAACATGAAATGTGATATCCAACTCCTTCCCCTTCCAAACCTGAGAGCCTTCCTATAGCATGAGATATGATATCCAAGTCCTTCCCATTCCAATCCTGAGACCCTTCCTATAACATGAAATGTGATATCCAACTCCTTCCCATTCTAACCTGAGACCCTTCCTATAGCATGAGATGGGATATCCAACTCCTTCCAAATCCAATACTGATACCCTTCCGATAGCATGAGATGTGATATCCCAATGCTTCTACCAAACCTGAGACCCATACTATGGCATGAGATGTGATATCAAACTCCTTCCCATTCCAATCCTGAGACGCTTCCTATAGCTTGAGATGTGATATCCAACTCCTTCCCATTCCAATTCTGAGACCCTTCTTATACCATGAGACTTGATATTTCAATGCTTCTAATACCAAACCTGAGACCCGTCCTATAACATGAGATGTGATATCCAAATCCTTCCCCTTCCAAACCTTAGACCCTTCCTTTATCATGAGATGTGATATCCAACTCCTTCCCATTCCAATCCTGAGACCCTTCCGATATCATGAGATTTGTTATCTCAATGCTTCTAATATCAAACTTGAGACCCTCCCTATAGCATGAGATGTGACATCCAATCCTTCCCATTCCAATCCTGAGACCCTTCCTATAGCATGAGATGTGATATCTCAATGCTTCTAATACCAAACCTGAGACCCTTCCTATAACATGAGATGGGATATCCAACTCCTTCCCATTCCAATCCTGAGACCCTTCCGATAGCAGAGATGTGATATCTCAATGCTTATACCAAACCTGAGACCCTTCCTAAGGCCTGAGATGTCATATACAACTCCTTCCCATTCCAATCCTGAGACCCTTCCTATAGCATGAGATGTGATATCTCAATGCTTATACCAAATCTGAGACCCTTCCTATAGCATGAGATGTGATATCCAACACCTTCCCATTCCAATCCTGAGACCCTTCCTATAGCATGAGAAGTGATATCTCCATGCTTATACCAAACCTGAGACCCTTCCTATAGCATGAGATGTGATATCCAAATCCTTCCCATTCCAATCCTGAGACCCTTCCTATAGCATGAGATGTGATATCTCAATGCTTATACCAAACCTGAGAGCCTACCTATAGCATGAGATGTGATATCCAAGTCCATCCCATTCCAATCCTTAGACCCTTCCTACAGCATGCGATGTGATATCTCAATGATTCTAATACCAAACCAGAGACCCGTCCTTTAACATGAGATGGGATATCCAACTCCTTCCCATTCCAATCCTGAGCCACTTCTGATAGCAGAGATGTGATATCTCAATGCTTATACCAAACCTGAGACCCTTCCTATAACATGAGATGTGATATCCAACTCCTTCCCGTTCCAAACCTGAGACACTTCAGATAGCATATGTGATATCCAACTCCTTCCCATTCCAAACATGAGACCCTTCCTATAGCAAGAATGTAATATCCAACTCCTACCCATTCCAATCCTGAGACCATTCCTATAGCATGAGATGTGATATATCAATGCTTCTAATACCAATCCTGAGATCCTTCCTATGACATGAGATTGATATCCAAATCCTTCCCATTCCAATCCTGAGACCCTTCCTATAGCAAGAGATGTGATATCCAAATCCTTCCCATTCCAATCCTGAGACCCTTCCTATAACATGAGATGTGATATTCAACTCCTTCCCATTCCAACCTGAGACACTTCCTATAGCATGAGAAGGGATATCCAACTCCTTCCCAATCCAATCCTGAGAACCTTCCGATAGCAGAGATGTGATATCTCAATGCTTATACCAAACCTGAGACCCTTCCTATGGCATGAGATGTGATATCCAACTCCTTGCCATTCAAATCCTGAGACCCTTCCTATAGCATGAGATGTGATTTCTCAATGCTTCTACCAAACCTGAGACCCTTCCTTTAGCATGAGATGTGATATCCAAATCCTTCACATTCCAATCCTGAGACCCTTCCTATAGCATGAGATGTGATATCTCAATGCTTCTAATACCAAACCTGAGATCATTCCTATACCATGAGATGTGATATCCAATTCCTTCCCATTCCAAACCTGAGACCCTTCCTATTGGATGAGATGTGATATCCAACTCCTTCCCATTCCAACCCTGAGACCCTTCCTATACCATGAGATGTGATATCTCAATGCTTCTAATACCAAACCTGGGAACCGTCCTATAACATGAGATGTGATATCTCAATGTTTCTAATAAAAAACTTGAGACCCTTCCTATAACATGAGATGTCATATCCAATTCCTTCCCATTCCAAACCTGAGACCCTTCCTATTGGATGAGATGTGATATCCAAATCCTTCCCCTTCCAAACCTGAGACCCTTCCTTTAGCATGAGATGTGATATCCAAATACTTCCCATTCCAATCCTAAAACCCTTCCTATAGCATGAGATTTGATATCTCAAGGTTTCTAATAAAAAACCTGAGACCCTTCCTATAGCAAGAGATGTGATATCCAAATCCTTCCCATTCCAATCCTGAGACCCTTCCTGTATATAACATGAGATGTGATATCCAACTCCTTCCCATTCCAACCTGAGACCCTTCCTATAGCATGAGATGTGATATCCAACTCCTTACCATTCAAATCCTGAGACCCTCCTTATAACAAGAGATGTCATATCCAACTCCTTCCCATTCCAAACCTGAGACCCTTCCTATAACATGAGATGTGATATTCAACTCCTTCCCATTCCAAACCTGAGACCCTTCCTATTGGATGAGATGTGATATCCAACTCCTTCCCATTCTAACCTGAGACCCTTCCTATAGCATGAGATGGGATATCCAACTCCTTCCAAATCCAATACTGATACCCTTCCGATAGCATGAGATGTGATATCCCAATGCTTCTACCAAACCTGAGACCCATACTATGGCATGAGATGTGATATCAAACTCCTTCCCATTCCAATCCTGAGACGCTTCCTATAGCTTGAGATGTGATATCCAACTCCTTCCCATTCCAATTCTGAGACCCTTCTTATACCATGAGACTTGATATTTCAATGCTTCTAATACCAAACCTGAGACCCGTCCTATAACATGAGATGTGATATCCAAATCCTTCCCCTTCCAAACCTTAGACCCTTCCTTTATCATGAGATGTGATATCCAACTCCTTCCCATTCCAATCCTGAGACCCTTCCGATATCATGAGATTTGTTATCTCAATGCTTCTAATATCAAACTTGAGACCCTCCCTATAGCATGAGATGTGACATCCAAGTCCTTCCCATTCCAATCCTGAGACCCTTCCTATAGCATGAGATGTGATATCTCAATGCTTCTAATACCAAACCTGAGACCCTTCCTATAACAAGAGATGGGATATCCAACTCCTTCCCATTCCAATCCTGAGACCCTTCCGATAGCAGAGATGTGATATCTCAATGCTTATACCAAACCTGAGACCCTTCCTAAGGCCTGAGATGTCATATACAACTCCTTCCCATTCCAATCCTGAGACCCTTCCTATAGCATGAGATGTGATATCTCAATGCTTATACCAAATCTGAGACCCTTCCTATAGCATGAGATGTGATATCCAACACCTTCCCATTCCAATCCTGAGACCCTTCCTATAGCATGAGAAGTGATATCTCCATGCTTATACCAAACCTGAGACCCTTCCTATAGCATGAGATGTGATATCCAAATCCTTCCCATTCCAATCCTGAGACCCTTCCTATAGCATGAGATGTGATATCTCAATGCTTATACCAAACCTGAGAGCCTACCTATAGCATGAGATGTGATATCCAAGTCCATCCCATTCCAATCCTTAGACCCTTCCTACAGCATGCGATGTGATATCTCAATGATTCTAATACCAAACCAGAGACCCGTCCTTTAACATGAGATGGGATATCCAACTCCTTCCCATTCCAATCCTGAGCCACTTCTGATAGCAGAGATGTGATATCTCAATGCTTATACCAAACCTGAGACCCTTCCTATAACATGAGATGTGATATCCAACTCCTTCCCGTTCCAAACCTGAGACACTTCAGATAGCATATGTGATATCCAACTCCTTCCCATTCCAAACATGAGACCCTTCCTATAGCAAGAATGTAATATCCAACTCCTACCCATTCCAATCCTGAGACCATTCCTATAGCATGAGATGTGATATATCAATGCTTCTAATACCAATCCTGAGATCCTTCCTATGACATGAGATTGATATCCAAATCCTTCCCATTCCAATCCTGAGACCCTTCCTATAGCAAGAGATGTGATATCCAAATCCTTCCCATTCCAATCCTGAGACCCTTCCTATAACATGAGATGTGATATTCAACTCCTTCCCATTCCAACCTGAGACACTTCCTATAGCATGAGAAGGGATATCCAACTCCTTCCCAATCCAATCCTGAGAACCTTCCGATAGCAGAGATGTGATATCTCAATGCTTATACCAAACCTGAGACCCTTCCTATGGCATGAGATGTGATATCCAACTCCTTGCCATTCAAATCCTGAGACCCTTCCTATAGCATGAGATGTGATTTCTCAATGCTTCTACCAAACCTGAGACCCTTCCTTTAGCATGAGATGTGATATCCAAATCCTTCACATTCCAATCCTGAGACCCTTCCTATAGCATGAGATGTGATATCTCAATGCTTCTAATACCAAACGTGAGATCCTTCCTATAACATGAGATGTGATATCCAATTCCTTCCCATTCCAAACCTGAGACCCTTCCTATTGGATGAGATGTGATATCCAACTCCTTCCCATTCCAACCCTGAGACCCTTCCTATACCATGAGATGTGATATCTCAATGCTTCTAATACCAAACCTGGGAACCGTCCTATAACATGAGATGTGATATCTCAATGTTTCTAATAAAAAACTTGAGACCCTTCCTATAACATGAGATGTGATATCCAATTCCTTCCCATTCCAAACCTGAGACCCTTCCTATTGGATGAGATGTGATATCCAAATCCTTCCCCTTCCAAACCTGAGACCCTTCCTTTAGCATGAGATGTGATATCCAAATACTTCCCATTCCAATCCTAAAACCCTTCCTATAGCATGAGATTTGATATCTCAAGGTTTCTAATAAAAAACCTGAGACCCTTCCTATAGCAAGAGATGTGATATCCAAATCCTTCCCATTCCAATCCTGAGACCCTTCCTGTATATAACATGAGATGTGATATCCAACTCCTTCCCATTCCAACCTGAGACCCTTCCTATAGCATGAGATGTGATATCCAACTCCTTACCATTCAAATCCTGAGACCCTCCTTATAACAAGAGATGTCATATCCAACTCCTTCCCATTCCAAACCTGAGACCCTTCCTATAACATGAGATGTGATATTCAACTCCTTCCCATTCCAAACCTGAGACCCTTCCTATTGGATGAGATGTGATATCCAACTCCTTCCCATTCCAACCCTGAGACCCTTCCTATACCATGAGATGTGATATCTCAATGCTTCTAATACCAAACCTGGGAACCGTCCTATAACATGAGATGTGATATCTCAATGTTTCTAATAAAAAACTTGAGACCCTTCCTATAACATGAGATGTGATATCCAATTCCTTCCCATTCCAAACCTGAGACCCTTCCTATTGGATGAGATGTGATATCCAAATCCTTCCCCTTCCAAACCTGAGACCCTTCCTTTAGCATGAGATGTGATATCCAAATACTTCCCATTCCAATCCTAAAACCCTTCCTATAGCATGAGATTTGATATCTCAAGGTTTCTAATAAAAAACCTGAGACCCTTCCTATAGCAAGAGATGTGATATCCAAATCCTTCCCATTCCAATCCTGAGACCCTTCCTGTATATAACATGAGATGTGATATCCAACTCCTTCCCATTCCAACCTGAGACCCTTCCTATAGCATGAGATGTGATATCCAACTCCTTACCATTCAAATCCTGAGACCCTCCTTATAACAAGAGGTAATATCCAACTCCTTCCCATTCCAAACCTGAGACCCTTCCTATAACATGAGATGTGATATCCAACTCCTTCCCATTCCAAACCTGAGACCCTTCCGATAGCATGAGCTGTGATATCTCAATGCTTCAAAAACCAAACCTGAGACCCTTTCTATAACATGAGATGTGATATCCAAATCCTTCCCATTCCAATCCTGAGACCCTTCCGATAGCAGAGATGTGATATCTCAATGCTTATACCAAACCTGAGACCCTTCCGATAGCATGAGATGTGATATCTCAATGCTTCTAATACCAAACCTCAGATCCTTCCAATAACATGAGATGTGATGTCCAAATCCTTCCCCTTCCAAACCTTAGACCCTCCCTTTAGCATGAGATGTGATATCCAACTCCTTCCCATTCCAATCCCGAGACCCTTCTGATGTCATGACATGTCATATCTCAATGCCTCTAATACCAAACCTGAGATCCTACCTCTAACATGAGATGTGATATCAAACTCCTTCCCATTCCAAACCTGAGACCCTTCCGATAGCATGAGATGTGATATTTCAATGCTTCTAAAACCAAACATGTGAACCATCCTATAACATGAGATGTGAAATCCAAATCATTCCCTTTCCAAACCTGAGGCCCTTCCTATAGCTTGAGATGTGATATCAAACTCCTTCCCATTCAATGTGATATCCAACTCCTTCCCATTCCAATCCTGGGACCCTTCCTATACCATGAGATGTGATATTTCAATGCTTCTAATACCAAACCTGAGACCCGTCCTAAAACATGAGATGTGAGATCCAAATCCTTCCCCTTCCAGACCTGAGACCTTTCCTTTAGCATGAGATGTGATATCCAACTCCTTCCCATTCCAAACCTGAGAGCCTTCCCATAGCATGAGATGTGATATCTCAATGCTTCTAAAACCAAACATGAGAACCATCCTATAACATGAGATGTGAAATCCAAATCCTTCCCTTTCCAAACCTGAGACCCTTCCTATAGCTTGAGATGAAATATCAAACTCCTTCCCATTCCAATCCTGAGATAGCTTGAGATGTGAGATCCAAATCCTTCCCCTTCCAAACCTGAGACCCTTCCTATAGCTTGATATGTGATATCAAACTCCTTCCCATTACAATCCTGAGATAGCTTGAGATGTGATATCCAACTCCATCCCATTCCAATCCTGAGACCCTTCCGATAGCAGAGATGTGAAATCTCAATGCTTATACCGAACCTGATGACCCTTCCTTTAGCATGAGATGTGATATTCAACTCCTTCCCATTCCAATCCTGAGACCCTTCCTATAACATGAGACGTGATATCCAACTCCTTCCCATTCCAAACCTGAGACCTTTCCTTTAGCATATGTGATATCCAACTACTTCCCATTCCAATCCTGAGACCCTTCCGATAGCATGAGATGTGATATCCAACTCCTTCCAATTCCAATACTGAGACCCTCCCAATAGCATATGTGATATCTCAATGCTTCTAATATCAAAACTGAGACCCTCCCTATAACATGTGATGTGATATCCAACTCCTTCCCATTCCAATACTGAGACCCTTCCAATAGCATGTGATATCTCAATGCTTCTAATATCAAAACTGAGACCCTCCCTATAACATGAGATGTGATATCCAACTCCTTCCCGTTCCAATCGAGACCCTTCCTATAACATGAGATGTGATATCTCTATGCTTCTAATACCAAAACTGAGGCCCTTCCCGTAGTATATGTGAAATCCAATTCCTTCCCATTCCAAACTTGTGACCCTTCCTGTAGCATGAAATGTGATTTTTCACCCCTTCCAATACCATACCCGAGACCATTCCCACAGCCTGAGATTTGAAATCTCATTTCTTCCAATACCAAACCTGAGACCCTTCCGATAGGATGTGATTTGATATCTCAGTGCTTCTAATACCAAACCTGAGACCCTCCCTATAACAAGAGATATCATATCCAACTCCTTCCCATTCCAATCATGAGACTTCCTATAGCATGACATGTGATATCGAACTTCCCATTCAAATCCTGAGACTCAGACCTCCCCGTCTAACCTCACCACTCCTAGCTCCCGGATTGATAATGCACTCCTGCTGTGTCTTCTCCCTTCTTCTGCTTCCTTTCCTCTCTCCTTCCTCATGTGCCCTAGGTCAGGCTCCTTCTACACCTCCGCAAGGATTATTGATTTGTACCCCTCCCCACTCTCAACTCTCACTCAGTTAACACTCATCTGACATCTGCCATTTCCTGGAAGAACCCGACCTTGATGTCCTTGGTCTAACCGAGACATGCATGACGGCCAGCGCTGTCTCGAGCTCTGACACTTTCCTCCCTGATGACAAGTTCCTCTCCATGCCCAGATCCAACCGTTCTTGAGGGGGAGTATCCTTGATTCCTGTAGTAAATTGCTTTCCTTTGCAGGCCGACTCCTCTCACGAATGCCTTGTCTGCATGCATTCTCTCTTTCCTGGCCATTCTCTCACCGTGGCTATTTGCCTACCGCCTTCCTCTCTCAGTGGATGGACTTCTCCATCCTAGCCTCCTACCACTCAACTCCGCCTACTTGGAGAATTCAAAATGAACCTGTATGCTTCCTGACCTGGACTTTTACGAGATCTGCAACTCTTCATGTCTCTGGCCCTACACACTGCAGGGAATACTCAGGATTTTCTGATCTCAGACATCCCCCTATGTAACCCTCTCAACAATCCTCTCCCGTGGTGATCAAGTTCTCATCTCCAAAGAAGGCTAACTACCAGCTGTTCCTCCTCAGTGGAGTTCTGCCTTTCTGTCCCTGCTCTCTGCACCGTTTCGCGTTGCAAACACTCGCTTCCCTGCTCTCTGGTTTAGACGCTTTTCCTTCTTCCTTTCTGTGCTTGTTCTCTGCATCGTTTTGCGTTGCAGAGAACAACTCGCTTCCCAGCTCTCTGGTTTAGACGTGTGTTCCCTGCCTTCTCTCCTCTTCCCGCTGCCTTCAAATCAACAAATGAGCTTCAAAAGATACACGGTGCTCAGAATGCTTTATAACACCCATTATTCAAGATATAGCTGTAACTCGCTAGACGTATAGAAAAGTGCTAAAAACTAGCAAAAATAGCTAGAACATGTTCTTTCCTCGCGTTTTGGTAAATACGAATTCTGGTGGATTCCCATTTTGTACTCTGTTCGTGCATTTGTTCAGTCGAATCCTGATGTTTTTAACCACTCGTCACCCATACAAGGGGGGGATCAAAATCTACTGTTCACAGGCTGAATGTATACTGCTGAAATCGTCAATGCATTATCGGGTAAACCGACTGTTCTGGGAAGTGTATTTGCCATCTGTTATTCCAGTCAGCATGTTTTCATCGTCCCTTCTTGTTTCAAGGCTGCACTCCCGTGGTGATCACATTCTCCTCTCCAGAGCAGGCTAACTACCAGCTGCTCCTCCTCAGAGGCGTTCCACCTTTCTGTCCCTGCTCCCTGCACCGTTTCGCGTTGCATGTACTCGCTTCCCAGCTCTCTGGTTTCGATGCGTGTTCCCTGCCTTCTCTCCTCTTCCCATAGCCTTCCAATGAGCTCCACAAGATAGTGTTCAGAATGCTTTATAAACCCATTATTCAACATATAGCTGTAACCCGCTAGACGTATTGAAACGTGCTAAAAACTAGCAAAAATAGCTAGAAAATGTACTTCCCTCGCGTTTTTGTAAATGCGAATTCTGGTGGGTTCCCATGTTGTATGTACTGTGTCCGTGCGTTTGTGTCGAATCCTGAAGTTTTTAACCACTGTTCTCCCATACTAGGGAGGGGGGGGTCAACATCTACTGCTGTTCACAGGCTGAATGTATACGGCTGAAATCTTCAAGGCATTATCAGCTTTCCTGACTGTTTTGGAACGTGTATTTGCCATCTGTTAATGCAGTCGTCCTTTGTTCATCGTTCCTTCTAGTTTACAGGCTGCACTCCCCTAGTGATCACATTCTTCTCTCCTATGCAGGCTAACTACCAGCTGCTCCTCCTCATACGTGTTCATCCTTTCTATCCCTGCTCCCTGCACCGTTTCGCGTTGCATGTACTCGCTTCCCAGCTCTCTGGTTGAGATGCGTGTTCCCTGCCTTCTCTCCTCTTGCTACAGCCTTCCAATTTGCTCCACAAGATAGTGTTCAGAATGCTTTATAACACCCATTATTCAACATATAGCTGTAACCCGCTAGACGTATTGAAACGTGCTAAAAACTAGCAAAAACAGCTAGAAAATGTACTTCCCTCGCGTTTTGGTAAATGCAGGGTACACGCGTCTAAACCAGAGAGCAGGGAAGCGAGCATTTCAGCAGTATAAATTCAGCCTGTGAACAACACATTTTGACCCTCCCTTGTATGGGAGAAGAGTGGTTCAAAAGACCAGGATTCGACTGAACAAACGCACGAACAGAGTACAAAATGGGAATCCACCAGAATTCGCATTTACCAAAACGCGAGGAAAGTACATTTTCTAGCTGTTTCTGCTCGTTTTTAGCACGTTTCAATACGTCTAGCGGGTTACACCTATATGTTGAATAATGGGTGTTATAAAGCATTCTGAACACTGTATCTTGTGGAGCTCATTGGAAGGCTGTCGGAAGAGGAGAGAAGGCAGGGAACACGCATCTAAACCAGAGAGCTGGGAAGCGAGTACATGCAACGCGAAACGGTGCAGGGAGCAGGGACAGAAAGGATGAACGCCTATGAGGAGGAGCAGCTGGTAGTCAGCCTGCTCTGGAGAGGCGAATGTGATCACCAGGGGAGTGCAGCCTGTAAAGTAGAAGGGACGATGAACACAGGGCGACTGCATTAACAGATGGCAAATACACGTTCCAAAACAGTCAGGAAAGCTGATAATGCCTTGAAGATTTCAGCCGTATACATTCAGCCTGTGAACAGCAGTAGACGTTGACCCCCCCCCCCCGTGTATGGGAGAACAGTGGTTAAAAACTTCAGGATTCGACAACAAACGCACGGACAGTACATACATGGGAACCCATCAGAATTAGCATTTACAAAAACGCGAGGAAAGTACATTTTCTAGCTTTTTTTGCTAGTTTACAGCACGTTTCAATACGTCTAGCGGGTTACGGCTATATGTTGAATAATGGGTGTTATAGAGCATTCTGAGCACTGTGTATCTTTTGGAGCTCATTTTTTTATTTGAAGGCAGCGGGAAGAGGAGAGAAGGCAGGGAACACGCGTCTAAACCAGAGAGCTGGGAAGAGAGTACTTGCAACGCGAAAAGGGCAGAAAGGAAGAAGGCCTCTGAGAAGGAAAAGCGTCTAAACCAGAGAGCAGGGAAGCGAGTGTTTGCAACGCGAAACGGTGCAGGGAGCAGGGACAGAAAGGGAGAACTCCTCTGAGGAGGAACAGCTGGCAGTTAGCCTTCTTTGGAGATGAGAACTTGATCACCACGGGAGAGGATTGTTGAGAGGGTTACAGAGGGGGAGGTCTGAGATCAGAAAATCCTGAGTATTCCCTGCAGTGTGTAGGGCCAGCGACATGAAGAGTTGCAGATCTCGTAAAAGTCCAGGTCAGGAAGCATACAGGTTCATGTTGAATTCTCCAAGTAGGCGGAGTTGAGTGGTAGGAGGCTAGGATGGAGAAGTCCATCCACTGAGAGAGGAATGGGGTAGGCAAATAGCCACGCTGAGAGAATGGCCAGGAGAGAATGCATGCAGACAAGGCATTCGTGACAGGAGTCGGCCTGCAAAGGAAATCAATTTACTACAGGAATCAAGGATAAGCATTGAGATATCACATCTCATGCTATAGGAATGTCTCAGGATTGGAATGGGAAGGACTTAGATATCACATATGCTATAGGGAGGGTCTCAGTTTTGATATTAGAAGCAATGAGATATCACATCTCATGCTATCGGAAGTGTCTCAGGATTGGAATGGGAAGGAGCTGGATATCACATCTCATGCTAAAGGAAGGGTCTCAGGTTTGGAACGGGAAGGAGTTGGATAAGACATCTCATGTTATAGGAAGGGTCTCAGGTTTGGTATAAACATTGAGATATCACATCTCTGCTATCGGAAGTGTCTCAGGATTGGAATGGGAAGGAGTTGGATATCCCATCTCATGTTATAGGACGGGTCTCAGGTTTTTTATTAAAATCATTGAGATATCATATTGCATGCTGTAGGAAGGGTCTACGGATTGGAATGGGAAGGACTTGGATATCACATCTCATGCTATAGATAGGCTCTCAGGTTTGGAAAGTGAAGGAGTTGGATATCACATTTCATGTTAGAGGAAGGATCTCAGGTTTGGTATTAGAGGCATTGAGATATCACATCTCAGGCTATAGGAAGGGTCTCAGGATTGGAATGGGAAGGAGTTGGATATCACATCTCATGCTATAGGAAGGTTCTCAGGTTTTGTTATAAGCATTGAGATATCACATCTCATGCTATAGGAAGGGTCTCAGGATTGGAATGGAAGGAGTTGGATATCACATCTCATGTTATAGGAAGGATCTCAGGTTTGGTATTAGAAGCATTGAGACATCACATCTCATGCTATAGGAAGGGTCTCAGGATTGGAATGGGAAGGAGTTGGATATCACATCTCATGCTATAGGAAGGGTCTCAGGATTGGAATGGGAAGGAGTTGTATATGACATCTCATGCCGTAGGGAGGGTCTCAGGTTTGGTATAAACATTGAGATATCACATCTCTGCTATCGAAAGGGTCTCAGGATTGGAATGGGAAGGAGTTGGATATCCCATCTCATGTTATAGGAAGAGTCTCAGGTTTGGTATTAGAAGCATTGAGATATCACATCTCATGCTATAGGAAGTGTCTCAGGATTGGAATGGGAAGGACTTGGGTATCACATCTCATGCTATAGGGAGGGTCTCAAGTTTGATATTAGAAGCATTGAGATATCACATCTCATGCTATAGGAAGGGTCTCAGGATTGGAATGGGAAGGAGTTGGATATCACATCTCATGCTATAGGAAGGGTCTCAGGTTTGGTATAAGCAGTGAGATATCACATCTCATGCTATAGGAAGTGTCTCAGGATTGGAATCGGAAGGAGTTGCATATCACATCTCATGTTATAGGAAGGATCTCAGGTTTGGTATAAGCATTGAGATATCAGATCTCTGCTATCGGAAGGGTCTCAGGATTGGAAAGGGAAGGAGTTGGATATTCCCATCTTATGTTATAGGAAGGGTCTCAGGTTTGGTATTAGAAGCATTGAGATATCACATTTCATGCTATAGAAAGGGTCTCAGGATTGGAATGGGAAGGACTTGGATATCACATCTCTTGCTATAGGGAGGGTCTCAAGTTTGATATTAGAAGCATTGAGGTATCACATTTCATGATATCGGAAGGGTCTCAAGATTGGAATGGGAAGGAGTTGGATATCACATCTCATGATAAAGGAAGGGTCTAAGGTTTGGAAGGGGAAGGATTTGGATATCACATCTCATGTTATAGGACGGGTCTCAGGATTGGTATTAGAAGCATTGAGATATCAAGTCTCATGGTATAGGAAGGGTCTCAGGATTGGAATGGGATGGAGTTGGATATCACATCTCAAGCTATAGGAAGGGTCTCAGGATTAGAATGGGAAAGAGTTTGATATCACATCTCATGCCATAGTATGGGTCTCAGGTTTGGTAGAAGCATTGGGATATCACATCTCATGCTATCGGAAGGGTATCGGGATTGGATTTGGAAGGAGTTGGATATCCCATCTCATGCTATAGGAAGGGTCTCAGGTTGGAATGGGAAGGAGTTGGATATCACATCTCATGTTATAGGAAGGGTCTCAGGATTGGAATGGGAAGTACTTGGATATCACATCTCATGCTATAGGAAGGCTCTCAGGTTTGCAAGGGGAAAGAGTTGGATATCACATTTCATGCTATCAGAAGGATCTCAGGTTTGGTATAGAAGCATTGAGATATCATATCTTATGCTATCAGAAGAGTCTCAGGATTGGAATGGGAAGGAGTTGGATATCACATCTCATGCTAAAGGGAGGGTCTCAGATTTGGAAGATAAGGATTTGGATATCACATCTCATGTTATAGGAAGGATCTCAGGTTTGGTATTATAAGTATTGAGATATCACATCTCATGCTATCGGAAGGATCTCAGGTTTGGTATAGAAGCATTGAGATATATCTTATGCTATCAGAAGGGTCTCAGGATTGGAATGGGAAGGAGTTGGATATCACATCTCATGCTAAAGGGAGGGTCTCAGGTTTGGAAAGGGAAGGAGTTGGATATCACATTTCATGTTATAGGAAGGGTCTCAGGTTGGAATGGGAAGGAGTTGGATATCACATTTCATGTTATAGGAAGGGTCTCAGGATTGGAATGGGAAGGAGTTGGATATCACATCTCAAGCTTTAGGAAGGGTCTCAGGTTTGGTATAAGCATTGAGATAGCACATCCCATGCTATAGGAAGGGTCTCAGGATTGGAATGGGAAGGAGTTGGATATCACATCTCATGTTATAGGAAAGATCTCAGGTTTGGTATTAGACGCATTGAGACATCACATCTCATGTTATAGGAAGGGTCTCAGGATTGGAATGGGAAGAAGTTGGATATCACATCTCATGCTATAGGAAGGGTCTCAGGTTTGGAAGGGGAAGGAGTTGGATATCCAATCTCATGTTATAGGACTGGTCTCAGGTTTGGTATTAGAAGCATTGAGATATCCCATCGCATGCTGTAGGAAGGTTCTCAGGTTTGGAATGGGGAGGAATTGGATATCACATCTCATGTCATAGGAAGGATCTCAGGTTTGGTATTAGAAGCATTGAGATATCACATCTCATGCTATAGGAATGGTCTCAGGATTGGAATGGGAAGGAGTTGGATATTACATTCCTGCTATAGGAAGGGTCTCATGTTTGGAATGGGAATGTGTTGGATATCACATATGCTATAGGAAGGGTCTCAGGTTTGGAACGGGAAGGAGTTGGATATCACATCTCATGTTATAGGAAGGGTCTCAGGTTTGGTATAAGCATTGAGATATCACATCTCTGCTATCGGAAGTGTCTCAGGATTGGAATGGGAAGGTGTTGGATATCCCATCTCATGTTATAGGACGGGTCTCAGGTTTGTTATTAGAATCATTGAGATATCATATTGCATGCTGTAGGAAGGGTCTAAGGATTGGAATGGGAAGGAGTTGGATATCCCATCTCATGTTATAGTAAGAGTCTCAAGTTTGGTATTAGAAGCATTTAGATATCACATCTCATGCTATAGGAAGTGTCTCAGGATTGGAATGGGAAGGAGTTGGATATCACATTTCATGTTAGAGGAAGGATCTCACGTTTGGTATTAGAGGCATTGAGATATCACATCTCATGCTATAGGAAGGGTCTGAGGATTGGAATGGGAAGGAGTTGGATATCACATCTCATGCTATAGGAAGGGTCTCAGGTTTGGTATAAGCATTGAGATATCACATCTCATGCTATAGGAAGGGTCTCAGGATTGGAATGGGAAGGAGTTGGATATCACATCTCATGTTATAGGAAGGATCTCAGGTTTGGTATTAGAAGCATTGAGACATCACATCTCATGCTATTGGAAGGGTCTCAGATTGGAATGGGAAGGACTTGGATATCACATCTCATGCTATAGGGAGGGTCTCAAGTTTGATATTAGAAGCATTGAGATATCATATCTCATGCTATAGGAAGGGTCTCAGGATTGGAAAGGGAAGGAGTTGGATATCACATCTCATGCTATAGGAAGGGTCTCAGGTTTGGTATAAGCAGTGAGATATCACATCTCATGCTATAGGAAGTGTCTCAGGATTGGAATGGGAAGGAGTTGGATATCACATCTCATGTTATAGGAAGGATCTCAGGTTTGGTATAAGCATTGAGATATCACATCTCTACTATCGGAAGGGTCTCAGGATTGGAATGGGAAGGACTTGGATATCACATCTCATGCTATAGGAAGGGTCTCAGGTTTGGTATAAGCATTGAGATATCACATCTCATGCTATAGGAAGGGTCTCAGGATTGGAATGGGAAGGAGTTGGATATCACATCTCATGTTATAGGAAGGATCTCAGGTTTGGTATTAGAAGCATTGAGACATCACATCTCATGCTATCGGAAGGGTCTCAGGATTGGAATGGGAAGGACTTGGATATCACATCTCATGCTATAGGGAGGGTCTCAAGTTTGATATTAGAAGCATTGAGATATCACATCTCATGATTTGGGAAGGGTCTCAGGGATGGAATGGGAAGGAGTTGGATATCACATCTCATGCTATAGGAAGGGTCTCAGGTTTGGTATAAGCAGTGAGATATCACATCTCATGCTATAGGAAGTGTCTCAGGATTGGAATGGGAAGGAGTTGGATATCACATCTCATGTTATAGGAAGGGTCTCAGGTTTGGTATTAGAAGCATTGAAATATCACATCTCATGCTATCGGAAGGGTCTCAGGTTTGGAATGGGAAGGAGTTTGATATCACATCTCATGTTAGAGGTAGGATCTCAGGTTTGGTATTAGAGGCATTGAGATATGACATGTCATGACATCAGAAGGGTCTCGGGATTGGAATGGGAAGGAGTTGGATATCACATCTCATGCTAAAGGGAGGGTCTAAGGTTTGGAAGGGGAAGGATTTGGACATCACATCTCATGTTATTGGAAGGATCTGAGGTTTGGTATTAGAAGCATTGAGATATCACATCTCATGCTATCGGAAGGGTCTCAGGTTTGGTATAAGCATTGAGATATCACATCTCTGCTATCGGAAGGGTCTCAGGATTGGAATGGGAAGGATTTGGATATCACATCTCATGTTATAGAAAGGGTCTCAGGTTTGGTTTTTGAAGCATTGAGATATCACAGCTCATGCTATCGGAAGGGTCTCAGGTTTGGAATGGGAAGGAGTTGGATATCACATCTCATGTTATAGGAAGGGTCTCAGGTTTGGAATGGGAAGGAGTTGGATATGACCTCTTGTTATAAGGAGGGTCTCAGGATTTGAATGGTAAGGAGTTGGATATCACATCTCATGCTATAGGAAGGGTCTCAGGTTGGAATGGGAAGGAGTTGGATATCACATCTCATGTTATATACAGGAAGGGTCTCAGGATTGGAATGGGAAGGATTTGGATATCACATCTCTTGCTATAGGAAGGGTCTCAGGTTTTTTATTAGAAACCTTGAGATATCAAATCTCATGCTATAGGAAGGGTTTTAGGATTGGAATGGGAAGTATTTGGATATCACATCTCATGCTAAAGGAAGGGTCTCAGGTTTGGAAGGGGAAGGATTTGGATATCACATCTCATCCAATAGGAAGGGTCTCAGGTTTGGAATGGGAAGGAATTGGATATCACATCTCATGTTATAGGAAGGGTCTCAAGTTTTTTATTAGAAACATTGAGATATCACATCTCATGTTATAGGATGGTTCCCAGGTTTGGTATTAGAAGCATTGAGATATCACATCTCATGGTATAGGAAGGGTCTCAGGGTTGGAATGGGAAGGAGTTGGATATCACATCTCATCCAATAGGAAGGGTCTCAGGTTTGGAATGGGAAGGAATTGGATATCACATCTCATGTTATAGGAAGGATCTCAGGTTTGGTATTAGAAGCATTGAGATATCCATCTCATGCTATAGGAAGGGTCTCAGGATTGGAATGTGAAGGATTTGGATATCACATCTCATGCTAAAGGAAGGGTCTCAGGTTTGGTAGAAGCATTGAGAAATCACATCTCATGCTATAGGAAGGGTCTCAGGATTTGAATGGCAAGGAGTTGGATATCACATCTCATGCCATAGGAAGGGTCTCAGGTTTGGTATAAGCATTGAGATATCACATCTCTGCTATCGGAAGGTTCTCAGGATTGGATTGGGAAGGAGTTGGATATCCCTTCTCATGCTATAGGAAGTGTCTCAGGTTGGAATGGGAAGGAGTTGAATATCACATCTCATGTTATAGGAAGGGTCTCAGGTTTGGAATGGGAAGGAGTTGGATATGACATCTCTTGTTATAAGGAGGGTCTCAGGATTTGAATGGTAAGGAGTTGGATATCACATCTCATGCTATAGGAAGGGTCTCAGGTTGGAATGGGAAGGAGTTGGATATCACATCTCATGTTATATACAGGAAGGGTCTCAGGATTGGAATGGGAAGGATTTGGATATCACATCTCTTGCTATAGGAAGGGTCTCAGGTTTTTTATTAGAAACCTTGAGATATCAAATCTCATGCTATAGGAAGGGTTTTAGGATTGGAATGGGAAGTATTTGGATATCACATCTCATGCTAAAGGAAGGGTCTCAGGTTTGGAAGGGGAAGGATTTGGATATCACATCTCATCCAATAGGAAGGGTCTCAGGTTTGGAATGGGAAGGAATTGGATATCACATCTCATGTTATAGGAAGGGTCTCAAGTTTTTTATTAGAAACATTGAGATATCACATCTCATGTTATAGGACGGTTCCCAGGTTTGGTATTAGAAGTATTGAGATATCACATCTCATGGTATAGGAAGGGTCTCAGGGTTGGAATGGGAAGGAGTTGGATATCACATCTCATCCAATAGGAAGGGTCTCAGGTTTGGAATGGGAAGGAATTGGATATCACATCTCATGTTATAGGAAGGATCTCAGGTTTGGTATTAGAAGCATTGAGATATCACATCTCATGCTATAGGAAGGGTCTCAGGATTGGAATGTGAAGGATTTGGATATCACATCTCATGCTAAAGGAAGGGTCTCAGGTTTGGTAGAAGCATTGAGAAATCACATCTCATGCTATAGGAAGGGTCTCAGGATTTGAATGGCAAGGAGTTGGATATCACATCTCATGCCATAGGAAGGGTCTCAGGTTTGGTATAAGCATTGAGATATCACATCTCTGCTATCGGAAGGTTCTCAGGATTGGATTGGGAAGGAGTTGGATATCCCTTCTCATGCTATAGGAAGTGTCTCAGGTTGGAATGGGAAGGAGTTGAATATCACATCTCATGTTATCCAAATCCTTCCCCTTCCAAACCTGAGACCCTCCCTTTAGCATGAGATGTGATATCCAACTCCTTCCCATTCCAATCCTGAGACTCTTCTGATAGCATGAGATGTGATATCTCAATGCCTCTAATACCAAACCTGAGATCCTACCTCTAACATGAAATGTGATATCCAACTCTTTCCCCTTCCAAACCTGAGAGCCTCCCTTTAGCATGAGATGTGATATCCAAGTCCTTCTAATTCCAATCCTGAGACCCTTCCTATAACATGAGATGTGATATCCAACTCCTTCCCATTCCAACCTGAGACCCTTCCTATAGCATGAGATGGGATATCCAACTCCTTCCAAATCCAATCCTGATACCCTTCCGATGGCATGAGATGTGATATCCCAATGCTTCTACCAAACCTGAGACCCATACTATGGCATGAGATGTGATATCAAACTCCTTCCCCTTCCAAACCTTAGACACTTCCTTTATCATGAGATGTGATATCCAAATCCTTCCCATTCCATCCCTGAGACGCTTGCGATATCATGAGATGTGATATCTCAATGCTTCTAATATCAAACTTGAGACCCTCCTTATAGCATGAGATGTGATATCCAAGTCCTTCCCATTCCAATCCTGAGACCCTTCCTATAGCATGAGATGTGATATCTCAATGCTTCTAATACCAAACCTGAGACCCTTCCTATAACATGAGATGTGATATCCAACTCCTTCCCATTCCAATCCTGAGACACTTCCTATAGCATGAGATGTGATATCTCACTGCTTATACCAAACCTGAGACCCTTCCTATAGCATGAGATGTGATATCCAACTCCTTCCCATTCCATCCCTGAGACCCTTCCCAAATCATGAGATGTGATATCTCAATGCTTCTAATATCAAACTTGAGACCCTCCCTATAGCATGAGATGTGATATCCAAGTCCTTCCCATTCCAATCCTGAGACCCTTCCGATAGCATGAGATGTGATGTCTCAATGCTTCTAATACCAAACCTGAGATCCTTCCTCTAACATGAGATGTGATATCCAACTCCTTCCCATTCCAATCCTGAGACCCTTCCTATAGCATGAGATGTGATATCTCAATGCTTATACCAAACCTGAGACCCTTCCTATAGCATGAGATGTGATATCCAAGTCCTTCCCATTCCAATCCTGAGACCCTTCCGATAGTAGAGATGTGATATCTCAATGCTTATACCAAACCTGAGATCCTTCCTATAACATGAGATGTGATATCCAACTCCTTCCCATTCCAATCCTGAGACACTTCCTATAGCATGAGATGTGATATCTCACTGCTTATACCAAACCTGAGACCCTTCCTATAGCATGAGATGTGATATCCAACTCCTTCCCTTTCCAATCCTGAGACCCTTCCTATAGCATGAGATATGATATCTCAATGCTTCTAATATCAAACTTGAGACCCTCCCTATAGCATGAGATGTGATATCCAAGTCCTTCCCATTCCAATCTGAGACCCTTCCGATAGCATGAGATGTGATGTCTCAATGCTTCTAATACCAAACCTGAGATCCTTCCTATAACATGAGATGTGATATCCAACTCCTTCCCATTCCAATCCTGAGACCCTTCCTATAGCATGAGATGTGATATCTCAATGCTTATACCAAACCTGAGACCCTTCCTATAGCATGAGATGTGATATCCAACTCCTTCCCATTCCAATCCTGAGACCCTTCCTATAGCATGAGATGTGATATCTCAATGCCTCTAATACCAAACCTGAGATCCTTCCTCTAACATGAAATGTGATATCCAACTCCTTCCCATTCCAATCCTGAGACACTTCCTATAGCATGAGATGTGATATCTAAATGCTTCTAATACCAAAATTGAGACTCTTACTATAACATGAGATGGGATATCCAACTCCTTCCCATTCCAATCCTTAGACCCTTCTTACAGCATGCAATATGATATCTCAATGATTCTAATAACAAACCTGAGACCCGTCCTATAACATGAGATGGGATATCCAACACCTTCCCATTCCAATCCTGAGACACTTCCGATAGCAGAGATGTGATATCTCAATGCTTATACCAAACCTGAGACCCTTCCTATAACATGAGATGTGATATCCAACTCCTTCCCGTTCCAAACCTGAGACCCTTCCTATAGCATATGTGATATCCAACACTTTCCCATTCCAAACATGAGACCCTTCCTATAGCAGGAATGTAATATCCAACTCCTTCCCATTCCAATCCTGAGACCATTAGAAGCATTGAGATATCACATCTCATGCTATAGGAAGGGTCTCAGGATTGGAATGGGAAGGAGTTGGATATCACATCTCATGCTATAGGAAGGGTCTCAGGTTTGGTATAAGCAGTGAGATATCACATCTCATGCTATAGGAAGTGTCTCAGGATTGGAATGGGAAGGAGTTGCATATCACATCTCATGTTATAGGAAGGATCTCAGGTTTGGTATAAGCATTGAGATATCAGATCTCTGCTATCGGAAGGGTCTCAGGATTGGAAAGGGAAGGAGTTGGATATTCCCATCTTATGTTATAGGAAGGGTCTCAGGTTTGGTATTAGAAGCATTGAGATATCACATTTCATGCTATAGAAAGGGTCTCAGGATTGGAATGGGAAGGACTTGGATATCACATCTCTTGCTATAGGGAGGGTCTCAAGTTTGATATTAGAAGCATTGAGGTATCACATTTCATGATATCGGAAGGGTCTCAAGATTGGAATGGGAAGGAGTTGGATATCACATCTCATGATAAAGGAAGGGTCTAAGGTTTGGAAGGGGAAGGATTTGGATATCACATCTCATGTTATAGGACGGGTCTCAGGATTGGTATTAGAAGCATTGAGATATCAAGTCTCATGGTATAGAAGGGTCTCAGGATTGGAATGGGATGGAGTTGGATATCACATCTCAAGCTATAGGAAGGGTCTCAGGATTAGAATGGGAAGGAGTTTGATATCACATCTCATGCCATAGTATGGGTCTCAGGTTTGGTAGAAGCATTGGGATATCACATCTCATGCTATCGGAAGGGTATCGGGATTGGATTTGGAAGGAGTTGGATATCCCATCTCATGCTATAGGAAGGGTCTCAGGTTGGAATGGGAAGGAGTTGGATATCACATCTCATGTTATAGGAAGGGTCTCAGGATTGGAATGGGAAGTACTTGGATATCACATCTCATGCTATAGGAAGGCTCTCAGGTTTGCAAGGGGAAAGAGTTGGATATCACATTTCATGCTATCAGAAGGATCTCAGGTTTGGTATAGAAGCATTGAGATATCATATCTTATGCTATCAGAAGAGTCTCAGGATTGGAATGGGAAGGAGTTGGATATCACATCTCATGCTAAAGGGAGGGTCTCAGGTTTGGAAGATAAGGATTTGGATATCACATCTCATGTTATAGGAAGGATCTCAGGTTTGGTATTAGAAGTATTGAGATATCACATCTCATGCTATCGGAAGGATCTCAGGTTTGGTATAGAAGCATTGAGATATATCTTATGCTATCAGAAGGGTCTCAGGATTGGAATGGGAAGGAGTTGGATATCACATCTCATGCTAAAGGGAGGGTCTCAGGTTTGGAAAGGGAAGGAGTTGGATATCACATTTCATGTTATATGAAGGGTCTCAGGTTGGAATGGGAAGGAGTTGGATATCACATTTCGTGTTATAGGAAGGGTCTCAGGATTGTAATGCGAAGGAGTTGGATATCACATCTCAAGCTTTAGGAAGGGTCTCAGGTTTGGTATAAGCATTGAGATAGCACATCCCATGCTATAGGAAGGGTCTCAGGATTGGAATGGGAAGGAGTTGGATATCACATCTCATGTTATAGGAAAGATCTCAGGTTTGGTATTAGAAGCATTGAGACATCACATCTCATGTTATAGGAAGGGTCTCAGGATTGGAATGGGAAGAAGTTGGATATCACATCTCATGCTATAGGAAGGGTCTCAGGTTTGGAAGGGGAAGGAGTTGGATATCCAATCTCATGTTATAGAACTGGTCTCAGGTTTGGTATTAGAAGCATTGAGATATCCCATCGCATGCTGTAGGAAGGTTCTCAGGTTTGGAATGGGGAGGAATTGGATATCACATCTCATGTCATAGGAAGGATCTCAGGTTTGGTATTAGAAGCATTGAGATATCACATCTCATGCTATAGGAATGGTCTCAGGATTGGAATGGGAAGGAGTTGGATATTACATTCCTGCTATAGGAAGGGTCTCATGTTTGGAATGGGAATGTGTTGGATATCACATATGCTATAGGAAGGGTCTCAGGTTTGGAACGGGAAGGAGTTGGATATCACATCTCATGTTATAGGAAGGGTCTCAGGTTTGGTATAAGCATTGAGATATCACATCTCTGCTATCGGAAGTGTCTCAGGATTGGAATGGGAAGGTGTTGGATATCCCATCTCATGTTATAGGACGGGTCTCAGGTTTGTTATTAGAATCATTGAGATATCATATTGCATGCTGTAGGAAGGGTCTAAGGATTGGAATGGGAAGGAGTTGGATATCCCATCTCATGTTATAGTAAGAGTCTCAAGTTTGGTATTAGAAGCATTTAGATATCACATCTCATGCTATAGGAAGTGTCTCAGGATTGGAATGGGAAGGAGTTGGATATCACATTTCATGTTAGAGGAAGGATCTCAGGTTTGGTATTAGAGGCATTGAGATATCACATCTCATGCTATAGGAAGGGTCTCAGGATTGGAATGGGAAGGAGTTGGATAGCACATCTCATGCTATAGGAAGGGTCTCAGGTTTGGTATAAGCATTGAGATATCACATCTCATGCTATAGGAAGGGTCTCAGGATTGGAATGGGAAGGAGTTGGATATCACATCGCATGTTATAGGAAGGATCTCAGGTTTGGTATTAGAAGCATTGAGACATCACATCTCATGCTATCGGAAGGGTCTCAGATTGGAATGGGAAGGACTTGGATATCACATCTCATGCTATAGGGAGGGTCTCAAGTTTGATATTAGAAGCATTGAGATATCATATCTCATGCTATAGGAAGGGTCTCAGGATTGGAAAGGGAAGGAGTTGGATATCACATCTCATGCTATAGGAAGGGTCTCAGGTTTGGTATAAGCAGTGAGATATCACATCTCATGCTATAGGAAGTGTCTCAGGATTGGAATGGGAAGGAGTTGGATATCACATCTCATGTTATAGGAAGGATCTCAGGTTTGGTATAAGCATTGAGATATCACATCTCTACTATCGGAAGGGTCTCAGGATTGGAATGGGAAGGACTTGGATATCACATCTCATGCTATAGGGAGGGTCTCAAGTTTGATATTAGAAGCATTGAGATATCACATCTCATGATTTGGGAAGGGTCTCAGGGATGGAATGGGAAGGAGTTGGATATCACATCTCATGCTATAGGAAGGGTCTCAGGTTTGGTATAAGCAGTGAGATATCACATCTCATGCTATAGGAAGTGTCTCAGGATTGGAATGGGAAGGAGTTGGATATCACATCTCATGTTATAGGAAGGGTCTCAGGTTTGGTATTAGAAGCATTGAGATATCACATCTCATGCTATAGGAAGGGTCTCAGGATTGGAATGGGAAGGACTTGGATATCACATCTCATGCTATAAGGAGGGTCTCAAGTTTGATATTAGAAGCATTGAGATATCACATCTCATGATATCGCAAGCGTCTCAGGGATGGAATGGGAAGGATTTGGATATCACATCTCATGATAAAGGAAGTGTCTAAGGTTTGGAAGGGGAAGGAGTTTGATATCACATCTCATGCCATAGTATGGGTCTCAGGTTTGGTAGAAGCATTGGGATATCACATCTCATGCTATCGGAAGGGTATCAGGATTGGATTTGGAAGGAGTTGGATATCCCATCTCATGCTATAGGAAGGGTCTCAGGTTGGAATGGGAAGGAGTTGGATATCACATCTCATGTTATAGGAAGGGTCTCAGGATTGGAATTAGAAGGACTTGGATATCACATCTCATGCTATAGGAAGGCTCTCAGGTTTGGAAGGGGAAAGAGTTGGATATCACATTTCATGTTAGAGGTAGGATCTCAGGTTTGGTATTAGAGGCATTGAGATATCACATCTCATGCTATCAGAAGAGTCTCAGGATTGGAATGGGAAGGAGTTGGATATCACATCTCATGCTAAAGGGAGGGTCTCAGGTTTGGAAGGGGAAGGATTTGGATATCACATCTCATGTTATAGGAAGGATCTCAGGTTTGCTATTAGAAGCATTGAGATATCACATCTCATGCTATCGGAAGGATCTCAGGTTTGGTATAGAAGCATTGAGATATCACATCTCATGCTATCAGAAGGTTCTCAGGATTGGAATGGGACGGAGTTGGATATCACATCTCATGCTAAAGGGAGGGTCTCAGGTTTGGAAGGGGAAGGATTTGGATATCACATCTCATGTTATCAGAAGGATCTCAGGTTTGGTATTAGAAGTATTGAGATATCACATCTCATGCTATAGGAAGGGTCTCAGGATTGGAATGGGAAGGAGTTGGTTATCACATCCCATGCTAAAGGAAGGGTCTCAGGTTTGGTAGAAGCATTGAGATATCACATCTCATGCTATCGGAAGTGTCTCAGGATTGGAATGGGAAGGAGCTGGATATCACATCTCATGCTAAAGGAAGGGTCTCAGGTTTGGAACGGGAAGGAGTTGGATATCACATCTCATGTTATAGGAAGGGTCTCAGGTTTGGTATAAGCATTGAGATATCACATCTCTGCTATCGGAAGTGTCTCAGGATTGGAATGGGAAGGACTTGGATATCACATCTCATGCTATAGATAGGCTTTCAGGTTTGGAAAGGGAAGGAGTTGGATATCACATCTCATGCTAGAGGAAGGGTCTCAGGTTTGGTATAAGCATTGAGATATCACATCTCGTGCTATAGGAAGGGTCTCAGGATTGGAATGGGAAAGGAGTTGTATATGACATCTCATGCCGTAGGAAGGGTCTCAGGTTTGGTATAAGCATTGAGATATCACATCTCTGCTATCGAAAGGGTCTTAGGTTTGGAATGGGAAGGAGTTGGATATCCCATCTCAGGTTATAGGAAGAGTCTCAGGTTTGGTATTAGAAGCATTGAGATATCCCATCTCATGCTATAGGAAGGGTCTCAGGATTGGAATGGGAAGGAGTTGGATATCACATCTCATGCTAGAGGAAGGGTCTCAGGTTTGGTATAAGCATTGAGATATCACATCTCTGCTATCGGAAGTGTCTCAGGATTGGAATGGGAAGGACTTGGATATCACATCTCATGCTATAGATAGGCTCTCAGGTTTGGAAAGGGAAGGAGTTGGATATCACATTTCATGTTAGAGGAAGGATCTCAGGTTTGGTATTAGAGGCATTGAGATATCAGATCTCAGGCTATAGGAAGGGTCTCAGGATTGGAATGGGAAGGAGTTGGATATCACATCTAATGCTATAGGAAGGGTCTCAGGATTGGAATGGGAAGGAGTTGGATATCACATCTCATGCTAGAGGAAGGGTCTCAGGTTTGGTATAAGCATTGAGATATCACATCTCGTGCTATAGGAAGGGTCTCAGGATTGGAATGGGAAGGAGTTGTATATGACATCTCATGCCGTAGGAAGGGTCTCAGGTTTGGTATAAGCATTGAGATATCACATCTCTGCTATCGAAAGGGTCTTAGGATTGGAATGGGAAGGAGTTGGATATCCCATCTCAGGTTATAGGAAGAGTCTCAGGTTTGGTATTAGAAGCATTGAGATATCCCATCTCATGATATAGGAAGGGTCTCAGGTTGGAATGGGAAGGAGTTGGATATCACATTTCATGTTATAGGAAGGGTCTCAGGATTGGAATGGGAAGGACTTGGATATCATATCCCATGCTATAGGAAGGCTCTCAGGTTTGGAAGGGGAAGGCGTTGGATATCACATTTCATGTTAGAGGAAGGATCTCAGGTTTGGTATTAGAGGCCTTGAGATATCACATCTCATGCTATAGGAAGGGTCTCAGGATTGGAATGGGAAGGAGTTGGATATCACATCTCAAGCTATAGGAACAATCTCAGGTTTGGTATAAGCATTGTGATATCACATCTCATGCTATAGGAAGTGTCTCAGGATTGGAATGGGAAGGAGTTGCATATCACATCTCATGTTATAGGAAGGATCTCAGGTTTGGTATAAGCATTGAGATATCAGATCTCTGCTATCGGAAGGGTATCAGGATTGGAAAGGGAAGGAGTTGGATATTCCCATCTTATGTTATAGGAAGGGTCTCAGGTTTGGTATTAGAAGCATTGAGATATCACATCTCATGCTATAGAAAGGGTCTCAGGATTGGAATGGGAAGGACTTGGATATCACATCTCTTGCTATAGGGAGGGTCTCAAGTTTGATATTAGAAGCATTGAGGTATCACATTTCATGATATCGGAAGGGTCTCAAGATTGGAATGGGAAGGAGTTGGATATCACATCTCATGATAAAGGAAGGGTCTAAGGTTTGGAAGGGGAAGGATTTGGATATCACATCTCATGTTATAGGACGGGTCTCAGGTTTGGTATTAGAAGCATTGAGATATCAAGTCTCATGGTATAGGAAGGGTCTCAGGATTGGAATGGGATGGAGTTGGATATCACATCTCAAGCTATAGGAAGGGTCTCAGGATTAGAATGGGAAGGAGTTTGATATCACATCTCATGCCATAGTATGGGTCTCAGGTTTGGTAGAAGCATTGGGATATCACATCTCATGCTATCGGAAGGGTATCGGGATTGGATTTGGAAGGAGTTGGATATCCCATCTCATGCTATAGGAAGGGTCTCAGGTTGGAATGGGAAGGAGTTGGATATCACATCTCATGTTATAGGAAGGGTCTCAGGATTGGAATGGGAAGTACTTGGATATCACATCTCATGCTATAGGAAGGCTCTCAGGTTTGCAAGGGGAAAGAGTTTGATATCACATTTCATGCTATCAGAAGGATCTCAGGTTTGGTATAGAAGCATTGAGATATCATATCTTATGATATCAGAAGAGTCTCAGGATTGGAATGGGAAGGAGTTGGATATCACATCTCATGCTAAAGGGAGGGTCTCAGGTTTGGAAGATAAGGATTTGGATATCACATCTCATGTTATAGGAAGGATCTCAGGTTTGGTATTAGAAGTATTGAGATATCACATCTCATGCTATCGGAAGGATCTCAGGTTTGGTATAGAAGCATTGAGATATATCTTATGCTATCAGAAGGGTCTCAGGATTGGAATGGGAAGGAGTTGGATATCACATCTCATGCTAAAGGGAGGGTCTCAGGTTTGGAAAGGGAAGGAGTTGGATATCACATTTCATGTTATAGGAAGGGTCTCAGGTTGGAATGGGAAGGAGTTGGATATCACATTTCATGTTATAGGAAGGGTCTCAGGATTGGAATGGGAAGGAGTTGGATATCACATCTCAAGCTTTAGGAATGGTCTCAGGTTTGGTATAAGCATTGAGATAGCACATCCCATGCTATAGGAAGGGTCTCAGGATTGGAATGGGAAGGAGTTGGATATCACATCTCATGTTATAGGAAAGATCTCAGGTTTGGTATTAGAAGCATTGAGACATCACATCTCATGTTATAGGAAGGGTCTCAGGATTGGAATGGGAAGAAGTTGGATATCACAACTCATGCTATAGGAAGGGTCTCAGGTTTGGAAGGGGAAGGAGTTGGATATCCAATCTCATGTTATAGGACTGGTCTCAGGTTTGGTATTAGAAGCATTGAGATATCCCATCGCATGCTGTAGGAAGGTTCTCAGGTTTGGAATGGGGAGGAATTGGATATCACATCTCATGTCATAGGAAGGATCTCAGGTTTGGTATTAGAAGCATTGAGATATCACATCTCATGCTATAGGAATGGTCTCAGGATTGGAATGGGAAGGAGTTGGATATTACATTCCTGCTATAGGAAGGGTCTCATGTTTGGAATGGGAATGTGTTGGATATCACATATGCTATAGGAAGGGTCTCGGGTTTGGAACGGGAAGGAGTTGGATATCACATCTCATGTTATAGGAAGGGTCTCAGGTTTGGTATAAGCATTGAGATATCACATCTCTGCTATCGGAAGTGTCTCAGGATTGGAATGGGAAGGTGTTGGATATCCCATCTCATGTTATAGGACGGGTCTCAGGTTTGTTATTAGAATCATTGAGATATCATATTGCATGCTGTAAGAAGGGTCTAAGGATTGGAATGGGAAGGAGTTGGATATCCCATCTCATGTTATAGTAAGAGTCTCAAGTTTGGTATTAGAAGCATTTAGATATCACATCTCATGCTATAGGAAGTGTCTCAGGATTGGAATGGGAAGGAGTTGGATATCACATTTCATGTTAGAGGAAGGATCTCAGGTTTGGTATTAGAGGCATTGAGATATCACATCTCATGCTATAGGAAGGGTCTCAGGATTGGAATGGGAAGGAGTTGGATATCACATCTCATGCTATAGGAAGGGTCTCAGGTTTGGTATAAGCATTGAGATATCACATCTCATGCTATAGGAAGGGTCTCAGGATTGGAATGGGAAGGAGTTGGATATCACATCTCATGTTATAGGAAGGATCTCAGGTTTGGTATTAGAAGCATTGAGACATCACATCTCATGCTATCGGAAGGGTCTCAGATTGGAATGGGAAGGAGTTGGATATCACATCTCATGCTATAGGGAGGGTCTCAAGTTTGATATTAGAAGCATTGAGATATCATATCTCATGCTATAGGAAGGGTCTCAGGATTGGAAAGGGAAGGAGTTGGATATCACATCTCATGCTATAGGAAGGGTCTCAGGTTTGGTATAAGCAGTGAGATATCACATCTCATGCTATAGGAAGTGTCTCAGGATTGGAATGGGAAGGAGTTGGATATCACATCTCATGTTATAGGAAGGATCTCAGGTTTGGTATAAGCATTGAGATATCACATCTCTACTATCGGAAGGGTCTCAGGATTGGAATGGGAAGGACTTGGATATCACATCTCATGCTATAGGAAGGGTCTCAGGTTTGGTATAAGCATTGAGATATCACATCTCATGCTATAGGAAGGGTCTCAGGATTGGAATGGGAAGGAGTTGGATATCACATCTCATGTTATAGGAAGGATCTCAGGTTTGGTATTAGAAGCATTGAGACATCACATCTCATGCTATCGGAAGGGTCTCAGGATTGGAATGGGAAGGACTTGGATATCACATCTCATGCTATAGGGAGGGTCTCAAGTTTGATATTAGAAGCATTGAGATATCACATCTCATGATTTGGGAAGGGTCTCAGGGATGGAATGGGAAGGAGTTGGATATCACATCTCATGCTATAGGAAGGGTCTCAGGTTTGGTATAAGCAGTGAGATATCACATCTCATGCTATAGGAAGTGTCTCAGGATTGGAATGGGAAGGAGTTGGATATCACATCTCATGTTATAGGAAGGGTCTCAGGTTTGGTATTAGAAGCATTGAGATATCACATCTCATGCTATAGGAAGGGTCTCAGGATTGGAATGGGAAGGACTTGGATATCACATCTCATGCTATAAGGAGGGTCTCAAGTTTGATATTAGAAGCATTGAGATATCACATCTCATGATATCGCAAGCGTCTCAGGAGTGGAATGGGAAGGATTTGGATATCACATCTCATGATAAAGGAAGTGTCTAAGGTTTGGAAGGGGAAGGAGTTTGATATCACATCTCATGCCATAGTATGGGTCTCAGGTTTGGTAGAAGCATTGGGATATCACATCTCATGCTATCGGAAGGGTATCAGGATTGGATTTGGAAGGAGTTGGATATCCCATCTCATGCTATAGGAAGGGTCTCAGGTTGGAATGGGAAGGAGTTGGATATCACATCTCATGTTATAGGAAGGGTCTCAGGATTGGAATTAGAAGGACTTGGATATCACATCTCATGCTATAGGAAGGCTCTCAGGTTTGGAAGGGGAAAGAGTTGGATATCACATTTCATGTTAGAGGTAGGATCTCAGGTTTGGTATTAGAGGCATTGAGATATCACATCTCATGCTATCAGAAGAGTCTCAGGATTGGAATGGGAAGGAGTTGGATATCACATCTCATGCTAAAGGGAGGGTCTCAGGTTTGGAAGGGGAAGGATTTGGATCTCACATCTCATGTTATAGGAAGGATCTCAGGTTTGGTATTAGAAGCATTGAGATATCACATCTCATGCTATCGGAAGGATCTCAGGTTTGGTATAGAAGCATTGAGATATCACATCTCATGCTATCAGAAGGTTCTCAGGATTGGAATGGGACAGAGTTGGATATCACATCTCATGCTAAAGGGAGGGTCTCAGGTTTGGAAGGGGAAGGATTTGGATATCACATCTCATGTTATCAGAAGGATCTCAGGTTTGGTATTAGAAGTATTGAGATATCACATCTCATGCTATAGGAAGGGTCTCAGGATTGGAATGGGAAGGAGTTGGTTATCACATCCCATGCTAAAGGAAGGGTCTCAGGTTTGGTAGAAGCATTGAGATATCACATCTCATGCTATCAGAAGGTTCTCAGGATTGGAATGGGACGGAGTTGGATATCACATCTCATGCTAAAGGGAGGGTCTCAGGTTTGGAACGGGAAGGAGTTGGATATCACATCTCATGTTATAGGAAGGGTCTCAGGTTTGGTATAAGCATTGAGATATCACATCTCTGCTATCGGAAGTGTCTCAGGATTGGAATGGGAAGGACTTGGATATCACATCTCATGCTATAGATAGGCTTTCAGGTTTGGAAAGGGAAGGAGTTGGATATCACATCTCATGCTAGAGGAAGGGTCTCAGGTTTGGTATAAGCATTGAGATATCACATCTCTGCTATCGAAAGGGTCTTAGGATTGGAATGGGAAGGAGTTGGATATCCCATCTCAGGTTATAGGAAGAGTCTCAGGTTTGGTATTAGAAGCATTGAGATATCCCATCTCATGCTATAGGAAGGGTCTCAGGATTGGAATGGGAAGGAGTTGGATATCACATCTCATGCTAGAGGAAGGGTCTCAGGTTTGGTATAAGCATTGAGATAACACATCTCGTGCTATAGGAAGGGTCTCAGGATTGGAATGGGAAGGAGTTGTATATGACATCTCATGCCGTAGGAAGGGTCTCAGGTTTGGTATAAGCATTGAGATATCACATCTCTGCTATCGGAAGTGTCTCAGGATTGGAATGGGAAGGGCTTGGATATCACATCTCATGCTATAGATAGGCTCTCAGGTTTGGAAAGGGAAGGAGTTGGATATCACATTTCATGTTAGAGGAAGGATCTCAGGTTTGGTATAAGCATTGAGATATCACATCTCTGCTATCGGAAGGGTCTCAGGATTGGAATGGGAAGGAGTTGGATATCACATCTAATGCTATAGGAAGGGTCTCAGGATTGGAATGGGAAGGAGTTGGATATCACATCTCATGCTAGAGGAAGGGTCTCAGGTTTGGTATAAGCATTGAGATATCACATCTCGTGCTATAGGAAGGGTCTCAGGATTGGAATGGGAAGGAGTTGTATATGACATCTCATGCCGTAGGAAGGGTCTCAGGTTTGGTATAAGCATTGAGATATCACATCTCTGCTATCGAAAGGGTCTTAGGATTGGAATGGGAATTAGTTGGATATCCCATCTCAGGTTATAGGAAGAGTCTCAGGTTTGGTATTAGAAGCATTGAGATATCCCATCTCATGATATAGGAAGGGTCTCAGGTTGGAATGGGAAGGAGTTGGATATCACATTTCATGTTATAGGAAGGGTCTCAGGATTGGAATGGGAAGGACTTGGATATCATATCCCATGCTATAGGAAGGCTCTCAGGTTTGGAAGGGGAAGGAGTTGGATATCACATTTCATGTTAGAGGAAGGATCTCAGGTTTGGTATTAGAGGCCTTGAGATATCACATCTCATGCTATAGGAAGGGTCTCACGATTGGAATGGGAAGGAGTTGGATATCACATCTCATGTTATAGGAAAGATCTCAGGTTTGGTATTAGAAGCATTGAGACATCACATCTCATGTTATAGGAAGGGTCTCAGGATTGGAATGGGAAGAAGTTGGATATCACAGCTCTTGCTATAGGAAGGGTCTCAGGATTGGAATGGGAAGGAGTTGGATATCACATCTAATGCTATAGGAAGGGTCTCAGGATTGGAATGGGAAGGAGTTGGATATCACATCTCATGCTAGAGGAAGGGTCTCAGGTTTGGTATAAGCATTGAGATATCACATCTCGTGCTATAGGAAGGGTCTCAGGATTGGAATGGGAAGGAGTTGTATATGACATCTCATGCCGTAGGAAGGGTCTCAGGTTTGGTATAAGCATTGAGATATCACATCTCTGCTATCGAAAGGGTCTTAGGATTGGAATGGGAAGGAGTTGGATATCCCATCTCAGGTTATAGGAAGAGTCTCAGGTTTGGTATTAGAAGCATTGAGATATCCCATCTCATGATATAGGAAGGGTCTCAGGTTGGAATGGGAAGGAGTTGGATATCACATTTCATGTTATAGGAAGGGTCTCAGGATTGGAATGGGAAGGACTTGGATATCATATCCCATGCTATAGTAAGGCTCTCAGGTTTGGAAGGGGAAGGAGTTGGATATCACATTTCATGTTAGAGGAAGGATCTCAGGTTTGGTATTAGAGGCCTTGAGATATCACATCTCATGCTATAGGAAGGGTCTCAGGATTGGAATGGGAAGGAGTTGGATATCACATCTCAAGCTATAGGAACAGTCTCAGGTTTGGTATAAGCATTGTGATATCACATCTCATGCTATAGGAAGGGTCTCAGGATTGGAATGGGAAGGAGTTGGATATCACATCTCATGTTATAGGAAAGATCTCAGGTTTGGTATTAGAAGCATTGAGACATCACATCTCATGTTATAGGAAGGGTCTCAGGATTGGAATGGGAAGAAGTTGGATATCACATCTCTTGCTATAGGAAGGGTCTCAGATTTGGTATAAGCATTGAGATATCACATCTCATGCTATAGGAAGGGTCTCAGGATTGGAATGGGAAGGAGTTGTATATGACATCTCATGCCATAGGAAGGGTCTCAGGTTTGGTATAAGCATTGAGATATCACATCACATGCTATAGGAAGGGTCTCAGGATTGGAATGGGAAGGACTTGGATATCACATCTCATGCTATAGGCAGGGTCTCAGGTTTGGAAAGGGAATGAGATGGATATCACATTTCATGTTAGAGGTAGGATCTCAGGTTTGGTATTAGAGGCATTGAGATATCACATCTCATGCTATCAGAAGGGTCTCAGGATTGGAATGGGAAGGAGTTGGATATCACATCTCATGCTAAAGGGAGGGTCTCAGGTTTGGAAGGGGAAGGATTTGGAAATCACATCTCATGTTATAGGAAGGATCTCAGGTTTGGTATTAGAAGCATTGAGATATCACATCTCATGCTTTCATAAGGGTCTCAGGATTGGAATGGGAAGGAGTTGGATATCACATCTCATGTTATAGGAAGGATCTCAGGTTTGGTATTAGAAGCATTGAGACATCAAATCTCATGCTATAGGAAGGGTCTCAGGATTGGAATGGGAAGGAGTTGGATATCACATCTCATGCTATAGGAAGGGTCTCAGATTTGGTATAAGCATTGAGATATCACATCACATGCTATAGGAAGGGTCTCAGGATTGGAATGGGAAGGAGTTGTATATGACATCTCAGGCCATAGGAAGGGTCTCAGGTTTGGTATAAGCATTGAGATATCACATCTCTGCTATCGGAAGGGTCTCAGGATTGGAATGGGAAGGAATTGGATATCACATCTCATGTTATAGGAAGGATCTCAGATTTGGTATTAGAAGCATTGAGATATCCCTTCTCATGCTATAGGAAGGGTCTCAGGATTGGAATGTGAAGGATTTGGATATCACATCTCATGCTAAAGGAAGGGTCTCAGGTTTGGTAGAAGCATTGAGATATCACGTCTCTGCTATCGGAAGGGTCTCAGGATTGGATTGGGAAGGAGTTGGATATCCCTTCTCATGCTATAGGAAGGGTCTCAGGTTTGGTATAAGCATTGAGATATCACATCTCTGCTATCGGAAGGGTATCAGGATTGGATTGGGAAGGAGTTGGATATCCCTTCTCATGCTATAGGAAGTGTCTCAGGTTGGAATGGGAAGGAGTTGGATATCACATCACATGTTATAGTAAGGGTCTCAGGATTGGAATGGGAAGGATTTGGATATCACATCGCTTGATATAGGAAGGGTCTCAGGATTGGAATGGGTAGGAGTTGGATATTACTTTCATGCTATAGGAAGGGTCTCATGTTTGGAATGGGAAGGAGTTGGATATCACATATGCTATAGTTAGTGTCTCAGGTTTGGAACGGGAAGGAGTTGGATATCACATCTCATGTTATAGGAAGGGTCTCAGGTTTGGTATAAGCATTGAGATATCACATCTCTGCTATCGGAAGTGGCTCAGGATTGGAATGGGAAGGAGTTGGATATCCCATCTCATGTTATAGGACGAGTCTCTGGTTTGGTATTAGAATCATTGAGATATCACATCGCATGCTGTAGGAAGGGTCTAAGGATTGGAATGGGATGGACTTGGATATCACATCTCATGCTATAGGTAGGCTCTCAGGTTTGGTATAAGCATTGAGATATCACATCTCATGCTATAGGAAGGGTCTCAGGATTGGAATGGGAAGGAATTGGATATCACATCTCATGCTATAGGAAGGGTCTCAGATTTGGTATAAGCATTGAGATATCACATCTCATGCTATAGGAAGGGTCTCAGGATTGGTATGGGAAGGAGTTGTATATGACATCCCAGGCCATAGGAAGGGTCTCAGGTTTGGTATAAGCATTGAGATATCACATCTCTGCTATCGGAAGGGTCTCAGGATTGGAATTGGAAGGAGTTGGATATCCCATCTCATGTTATAGGAAGGGTCTCAGGTTTGGTATTAGAAGCATAGAGATATCACATCTCATGCTATAGGAAGGGTCTCAGGATTGGAATGGGAAGGACTTGGATGTCACATCTCATGCTATAGGGAGGGTCTCAAGTTTGATATTAGAAGCATTGAGATAACAAATCTCATGATATCGGAAGGGTCTCAGGATTGGAATGGGAAGGAGTTGGATATCACATCTCATGATAAAGGAAGGGTCTGAGGTTTGGAAGGGGAAGGATTTGGATATCACATCTCATGTTATAGGACGGGTCTCAGGTTTGGTATTAGAAGCATTGAGATATCAAGTCTCATGGTATAAGAAGGGTCTCAGAATTGGAATGGGAAGGAGTTGGATATCACACCTCAAGCTATAGGAAGGGTCTCAGGATTGGAATGGGAAGGAGTTTGATATCACATCTCATGCCATAGTATGGGTCTCAGGTTTGGTAGAAGCATTGGGATATCACATCTCATGCTATCGGAAGGGTATCAGTATTGGATTTGGAAGGAGTTGGATATCCCATCTCATGCTATAGGAAGGGTCTCAGGTTGGAATGGGAAGGAGTTGGATATCACATTTCATGTTATAGAAAGGGTCTCAGGATTGGAATGGGAAGGACTTGGATATCATATCTCATGCTATAGGAAGGCTCTCAGGTTTGGAAGGGGAAGGAGTTGGATATCACATTTCATGTTAGCGGAAGGATCTCAGGTTTGGTATTAGAGGCCTTGAGATATCACATCTCATGCTATAGGAAGGGTCTCTGGATTGGAATGGGAAGGAGTTGGATATCACATCTCAAGCTATAGGAAGGGTCTCAGGTTTGGTATAAGCATTGAGATATCACATCTCATGCTATAGGAAGGGTCTCAGGATTGGAATGGGAAGGAGTTGGATATCACATCTCATATTATAGGAAATATCTCAGGTTTGGTATTAGAAGCATTGAGACATCACATCTCATGTTATAGGAAGGGTCTGAGGATTGGAATGGGAAGAAGTTGGATATCACATCTCATGCTATAGGAAGGGTCTCAGGATTGGAATGGGAAGGAGTTGTATATGACATCTCATGCCATAGGAAGGGTCTCAGGTTTGGTATAAGCATTGAGATATCACATCACATGCTATAGGAAGGGTCTCAGGATTGGAATGGGAAGGACTTGGATATCACATCTCATGCTATAGGCAGGGTCTCAGGTTTGGAAAGGGAAGGAGATGGATATCACATTTCATGTTAGAGATAGGATCTCAGGTTTGGTATTAGAGGCATTGAGATATCACATCTCATGCTATCAGAAGGGTCTCAGGATTGGAATCGGAAGGAGTTGTATATCACATCTCATGCTAAAGGGAGGGTCTCAGGTTTGGAAGGGGAAGGATTTGGAAATCACATCTCATGTTATAGGAAGGGTCTCAGGTTTGGTATTAGAAGCATTGAGATATCACATCTCATGCTATAGGAAGGGTCTCAGGATTGGAATGAGGAGGACTTGGATGTCACATCTCATGCTATAGGGAGGGTCTCAAGTTTGATATTAGAAGCATTGAGATAACAAATCTCATGATATCGGAAGGGTCTCAGGATTGGAATGGGAAGGAGTTGGATATCACATCTCATGATAATGGAAGGGTCTAAGGTTTGGAAGGGGAAAGATTTGGATATCACATCTCATGTTATAGGACGGGTCTCAGGTTTGGTATTAGAAGCATTGAGATATCAAGTCTCATGGCATAGGAAGGGTCTTGGAATTGGAATGGGAAGGAGTTGGATATCACATCTCAAGCTATAGGAAGAGTCTCAGGATTGGAATGGGAATGAGTTTGATATCACATCTCATGCCATAGTATGGGTCTCAGGTTTGGTAGAAGCATTGGGATATCACATCACATGCTATTGGAAGGGTATCAGTATTGGATTTGGAAGGAGTTGGATATCCCATCTCATGCTATAGTATGGGTCTCAGGTTTGGTAGAAGCATTGGGATATCACATCTCATGCTATTGGAAGGGTATCAGTATTGGATTTGGAAGGAGTTGGATATCCCATCTCATGCTATAGGAAGGGTCTCAGATTTGGTATAAGCATTGAGATATCACATCTCATGCTATAGGAAGGGTCTCAGGATTGGATTGGGAAGGAGTTGTATATGACATCTCAGGCCATAGGAAGGGTCTCAGGATTGGTATAAGCATTGAGATATCACATCTCTGCTATCGGAAGGGTCTCAGGATTGGAATGGGAAGGAGTTGGATATCCCATCTCATGTTATAGGAAGGGTCTCAGGTTTGGTATTAGAAGCATTGAGATATCACATCTCATGCTATAGGAAGGGTCTCAGGATTGGAATGGGGAGGACTTGGATGTCACATCTCATGCTATAGGGAGGGTCTCAAGTTTGATATTAGAAGCATTGAGATAACAAATCTCATGATATCGGAAGGGTCTCAGGATTGGAATGGGAAGGAGTTGGATATCACATCTCATGCTAAAGGGAGGGTCTCAGGTTTGGAAGGGGAAGGATTTGGAAATCACATCTCATGTTATAGGAAGGATCTCAGGTTTGGTATTAGAAGCATTGAGATATCACATCTCATGCTTTCATAAGGGTCTCAGGATTGGAATGGGAAGGAGTTGGATATCACATCTCATGTTATAGGAAGGATCTCAGGTTTGGTATTAGAAGCATTGAGACATCAAATCTCATGCTATAGGAAGGGTCTCAGGATTGGAATGGGAAGGAGTTGGATATCACATCTCATGCTATAGGAAGGGTCTCAGATTTGGTATAAGCATTGAGATATCACATCACATGCTATAGGAAGGGTCTCAGGATTGGAATGGGAAGGAGTTGTATATGACATCTCAGGCCATAGGAAGGGTCTCAGGTTTGGTATAAGCATTGAGATATCACATCTCTGCTATCGGAAGGGTCTCAGGATTGGAATGGGAAGGAATTGGATATCACATCTCATGTTATAGGAAGGATCTCAGATTTGGTATTAGAAGCATTGAGATATCCCTTCTCATGCTATAGGAAGGGTCTCAGGATTGGAATGTGAAGGATTTGGATATCACATCTCATGCTAAAGGAAGGGTCTCAGGTTTGGTAGAAGCATTGAGATATCACGTCTCTGCTATCGGAAGGGTCTCAGGATTGGATTGGGAAGGAGTTGGATATCCCTTCTCATGCTATAGGAAGGGTCTCAGGTTTGGTATAAGCATTGAGATATCACATCTCTGCTATCGGAAGGGTATCAGGATTGGATTGGGAAGGAGTTGGATATCCCTTCTCATGCTATAGGAAGTGTCTCAGGTTGGAATGGGAAGGAGTTGGATATCACATCACATGTTATAGTAAGGGTCTCAGGATTGGAATGGGAAGGATTTGGATATCACATCGCTTGATATAGGAAGGGTCTCAGGATTGGAATGGGTAGGAGTTGGATATTACTTTCATGCTATAGGAAGGGTCTCATGTTTGGAATGGGAAGGAGTTGGATATCACATATGCTATAGTTAGTGTCTCAGGTTTGGAACGGGAAGGAGTTGGATATCACATCTCATGTTATAGGAAGGGTCTCAGGTTTGGTATAAGCATTGAGATATCACATCTCTGCTATCGGAAGTGGCTCAGGATTGGAATGGGAAGGAGTTGGATATCCCATCTCATGTTATAGGACGAGTCTCTGGTTTGGTATTAGAATCATTGAGATATCACATCGCATGCTGTAGGAAGGGTCTAAGGATTGGAATGGGATGGACTTGGATATCACATCTCATGCTATAGGTAGGCTCTCAGGTTTGGTATAAGCATTGAGATATCACATCTCATGCTATAGGAAGGGTCTCAGGATTGGAATGGGAAGGAATTGGATATCACATCTCATGCTATAGGAAGGGTCTCAGATTTGGTATAAGCATTGAGATATCACATCTCATGCTATAGGAAGGGTCTCAGGATTGGTATGGGAAGGAGTTGTATATGACATCCCAGGCCATAGGAAGGGTCTCAGGTTTGGTATAAGCATTGAGATATCACATCTCTGCTATCGGAAGGGTCTCAGGATTGGAATGGGAAGGAGTTGGATATCCCATCTCATGTTATAGGAAGGGTCTCAGGTTTGGTATTAGAAGCATAGAGATATCACATCTCATGCTATAGGAAGGGTCTCAGGATTGGAATGGGAAGGACTTGGATGTCACATCTCATGCTATAGGGAGGGTCTCAAGTTTGATATTAGAAGCATTGAGATAACAAATCTCATGATATCGGAAGGGTCTCAGGATTGGAATGGGAAGGAGTTGGATATCACATCTCATGATAAAGGAAGGGTCTGAGGTTTGGAAGGGGAAGGATTTGGATATCACATCTCATGTTATAGGACGGGTCTCAGGTTTGGTATTAGAAGCATTGAGATATCAAGTCTCATGGTATAAGAAGGGTCTCAGAATTGGAATGGGAAGGAGTTGGATATCACACCTCAAGCTATAGGAAGGGTCTCAGGATTGGAATGGGAAGGAGTTTGATATCACATCTCATGCCATAGTATGGGTCTCAGGTTTGGTAGAAGCATTGGGATATCACAGCTCATGCTATCGGAAGGGTATCAGTATTGGATTTGGAAGGAGTTGGATATCCCATCTCATGCTATAGGAAGGGTCTCAGGTTGGAATGGGAAGGAGTTGGATATCACATTTCATGTTATAGAAAGGGTCTCAGGATTGGAATGGGAAGGACTTGGATATCATATCTCATGCTATAGGAAGGCTCTCAGGTTTGGAAGGGGAAGGAGTTGGATATCACATTTCATGTTAGCGGAAGGATCTCAGGTTTGGTATTAGAGGCCTTGAGATATCACATCTCATGCTATAGGAAGGGTCTCTGGATTGGAATGGGAAGGAGTTGGATATCACATCTCAAGCTATAGGAAGGGTCTCAGGTTTGGTATAAGCATTGAGATATCACATCTCATGCTATAGGAAGGGTCTCAGGATTGGAATGGGAAGGAGTTGGATATCACATCTCATATTATAGGAAATATCTCAGGTTTGGTATTAGAAGCATTGAGACATCACATCTCATGTTATAGGAAGGGTCTGAGGATTGGAATGGGAAGAAGTTGGATATCACATCTCATGCTATAGGAAGGGTCTCAGGATTGGAATGGGAAGGAGTTGTATATGACATCTCATGCCATAGGAAGGGTCTCAGGTTTGGTATAAGCATTGAGATATCACATCACATGCTATAGGAAGGGTCTCAGGATTGGAATGGGAAGGACTTGGATATCACATCTCATGCTATAGGCAGGGTCTCAGGTTTGGAAAGGGAAGGAGATGGATATCACATTTCATGTTAGAGATAGGATCTCAGGTTTGGTATTAGAGGCATTGAGATATCACATCTCATGCTATCAGAAGGGTCTCAGGATTGGAATCGGAAGGAGTTGTATATCACATCTCATGCTAAAGGGAGGGTCTCAGGTTTGGAAGGGGAAGGATTTGGAAATCACATCTCATGTTATAGGAAGGGTCTCAGGTTTGGTATTAGAAGCATTGAGATATCACATCTCATGCTATAGGAAGGGTCTCAGGATTGGAATGAGGAGGACTTGGATGTCACATCTCATGCTATAGGGAGGGTCTCAAGTTTGATATTAGAAGCATTGAGATAACAAATCTCATGATATCGGAAGGGTCTCAGGATTGGAATGGGAAGGAGTTGGATATCACATCTCATGATAATGGAAGGGTCTAAGGTTTGGAAGGGGAAAGATTTGGATATCACATCTCATGTTATAGGACGGGTCTCAGGTTTGGTATTAGAAGCATTGAGATATCAAGTCTCATGGCATAGGAAGGGTCTTGGAATTGGAATGGGAAGGAGTTGGATATCACATCTCAAGCTATAGGAAGAGTCTCAGGATTGGAATGGGAATGAGTTTGATATCACATCTCATGCCATAGTATGGGTCTCAGGTTTGGTAGAAGCATTGGGATATCACATCACATGCTATTGGAAGGGTATCAGTATTGGATTTGGAAGGAGTTGGATATCCCATCTCATGCTATAGTATGGGTCTCAGGTTTGGTAGAAGCATTGGGATATCACATCTCATGCTATTGGAAGGGTATCAGTATTGGATTTGGAAGGAGTTGGATATCCCATCTCATGCTATAGGAAGGGTCTCAGATTTGGTATAAGCATTGAGATATCACATCTCATGCTATAGGAAGGGTCTCAGGATTGGATTGGGAAGGAGTTGTATATGACATCTCAGGCCATAGGAAGGGTCTCAGGATTGGTATAAGCATTGAGATATCACATCTCTGCTATCGGAAGGGTCTCAGGATTGGAATGGGAAGGAGTTGGATATCCCATCTCATGTTATAGGAAGGGTCTCAGGTTTGGTATTAGAAGCATTGAGATATCACATCTCATGCTATAGGAAGGGTCTCAGGATTGGAATGGGGAGGACTTGGATGTCACATCTCATGCTATAGGGAGGGTCTCAAGTTTGATATTAGAAGCATTGAGATAACAAATCTCATGATATCGGAAGGGTCTCAGGATTGGAATTGGAAGGAGTTGGATATCACATCTCATGATAAAGGAAGGGTCTAAGGTTTGGAAGGGGAAAGATTTGGATATCACATTTTATGTTATAGGACGGGTCTCAGGTTTGGTATTAGAAGCATTGAGATATCAAGTCTCATGGCATAGGAAGGGTCTCAGAATTGGAATGGGAAGGAGTTGGATATCACATCTCAAGCTATAGGAAGAGTCTCAGGATTGGAATGGGAATGAGTTTGATATCACATCTCATGCCATAGTATGGGTCTCGGGTTTGGTAGAAGCATTGGGATATCACATCTCATGCTATTGGAAGGGTATCAGTATTGGATTTGGAAGGAGTTGGATATCCCATCTCATGCTATAGGAAGGGTCTCAGGTTGGAATGGGAAGGAGTTGGATATCACATTTCATGTTATAGGAAGGGTCTCAGGATTGGAATGAGAAGGACTTGGATATCATATCTCATGCTATAGGAAGGCTCTCAGGTTTGGAAGGGGAAGGAGTTGGATATCACATTTCATGTTAGAGGAAGGATCTCAGGTTTGGTATTAGAGGCCTTGAGATATCACATCTCATGCTATAGGAAGGGTCTCAGGATTGGAATGGGAAGGAGTTGGATATCACATCTCAAGCTTTAGTAAGGGTCTCAGGTTTGGTATAAGCATTGAGATAGCACATCTCATGCTATAGGAAGGGTCTCAGGATTGGAATGGGAAGGAGTTGGATATCACATCTCATGTTATAGGAAAGATCTCCGGTTTGGTATTAGAAGCATTGAGACATCACATCTCATGTTATAGGAAGGGTCTCAGGATTGGAATGGGAAGAAGTTGGATATGACATCTCATGCTATAGGAAGGGTCTCAGGTTTGGAAGGGGAAGGAGTTGGATATCCAATCTCATGTTATAGGACTGGTCTCAGGTTTGGTATTAGAAGCATTGAGATATCACATCGCATGCTGTAGGAAGGTTCTCAGGTTTGGTATTAGAAGCATTGAGACATCACATCTCATGCTATAGGAAGGGTCTCAGGATTGGAATGGGAAGGAGTTGGATATCACATCTCATGTTATAGGAAGGATCTCAGGTTTGGTATTAGAAGCATTGAGACATCACATCTCATGCTATAGGAAGGGTCTCAGGATTGGAATGGGAAGGAGTTGGATATCACATCTCATGCTATAGGAAGGGTCTCAGATTTGGTATAAGCATTGAGATATCACATCTCATGCTATAGGAAGGGTCTCAGGATTGGATTGGGAAGGAGTTGTATATGACATCTCAGGCCATAGGAAGGGTCTCAGGATTGGTATAAGCATTGAGATATCACATCTCTGCTATCGGAAGGGTCTCAGGATTGGAATGGGAAGGAGTTGGATATCCCATCTCATGTTATAGGAAGGGTCTCAGGTTTGGTATTAGAAGCATTGAGATATCACATCTCATGCTATAGGAAGGGTCTCAGGATTGGAATGGGGAGGACTTGGATGTCACATCTCATGCTATAGGGAGGGTCTCAAGTTTGATATTAGAAGCATTGAGATAACAAATCTCATGATATCGGAAGGGTCTCAGGATTGGAATGGGAAGGAGTTGGATATCACATCCATCTCATGATAAAGGAAGGGTCTAAGGTTTGGAAGGGGAAAGATTTGGATATCACATCTCATGTTATAGGACGGGTCTCAGGTTTGGTATTAGAAGCATTGAGATATCAAGTCTCATGGCATAGGAAGGGTCTCAGAATTGGAATGGGAAGGAGTTGGATATCACATCTCAAGCTATAGGAAGAGTCTCAAGATTGGAATGGGAAGGAGTTTGATATCACATCTCATGCCATAGTATGGGTCTCAGGTTTGGCAGAAGCATTGGGATATCACATCTCATGCTATTGGAAGGGTATCAGTATTGGATTTGGAAGGAGTTGGATATCCCATCTCATGCTATAGGAAGGGTCTCAGGTTGGAAAGGGAAGGAGTTGGATATCACATTTCATGTTATAGGAAGGGTCTCAGGATTGGAATGGGAAGGACTTGGATATCATATCTCATGCTATAGGAAGGCTCTCAGGTTTGGAAGGGGAAGGAGTTGGATATCACATTTCATGTTAGAGGAAGGATCTCAGGTTTGGTATAAGAGGCCTTGAGATATCACATCTCATGCTATAGGAAGGGTCTCAAGATTGGAATGGGAAGGAGTTGGATATCACATCTCAAGCTTTAGGAAGGGTCTCAGGTTTGGTATTAGAAGCATTGAGACATCACATCTCATGTTATAGGAAGGGTCTCAGGATTGGAATGGGAAGAAGTTGGATATGACATCTCATGCTATAGGAAGGGTCTCAGGTTTGGAAGGGGAAGGAGTTGGATATCCAATCTCATGTTATAGGACTGGTCTCAGGTTTGGTATTAGAAGCATTGAGATATCACATCGCATGCTGTAGGAAGGTTCTCAGGTTTGGTATTAGAAGCATTGAGACATCACATCTCATGCTATAGGAAGGGTCTCAGGATTGGAATGGGAAGGAGTTGGATATCACATCTCATGTTATAGGAAGGATCTCAGGTTTGGTATTAGAAGCATTGAGACATCACATCTCATGCTATAGGAAGGGTCTCAGGATTGGAATGGGAAGGAGTTGGATATCACATCTCATGCTATAGGAAGGGTCTCAGATTTGGTATAAGCATTGAGATATCACATCTCATGCTATAGGAAGGGTCTCAATATTGGATTGGGAAGGAGATGTATATGACATCTCAGGCCATAGGAAGGGTCTCAGGATTGGTATAAGCATTGAGATATCACATCTCTGCTATCGGAAGGGTCTCAGGATTGGAATGGGAAGGAGTTGGATGTCACATCTCATGCTATAGGGAGGGTCTCAAGTTTGATATTAGAAGCATTGAGATAACAAATCTCATGATATCGGAAGGGTCTCAGGATTGGAATGGGAAGGAGTTGGATATCACATCTCATGATAAAGGAAGGGTCTAAGGTTTGGAAGGGGAAAGATTTGGATATCACATCTCATGTTATAGGACGGGTCTCAGGTTTGGTATTAGAAGCATTGAGATATCAAGTCTCATGGCATAGGAAGGGTCTCAGAATTTGAATGGGAAGGAGTTGGATATCACATCTCAAGCTATAGGAAGAGTCTCAAGATTGGAATGGGAAGGAGTTTGATATCACATCTCATGCCATAGTATGGGTCTCAGGTTTGGTAGAAGCATTGGGATATCACATCTCATGCTATTGGAAGGGTATCAGTATTGGATTTGGAAGGAGTTGGATATCCCATCTCATGCTATAGGAAGGGTCTCAGGTTGGAAAGGGAAGGAGTTGGATATCACATTTCATGTTATAGGAAGGGTCTCAGGATTGGAATGGGAAGGACTTGGATATCATATCTCATGCTATAGGAAGGCTCTCAGGTTTGGAAGGGGAAGGAGTTGGATATCACATTTCATGTTAGAGGAAGGATCTCAGGTTTGGTATAAGAGGCCTTGAGATATCACATATCATGCTATAGGAAGGGTCTCAGGATTGGAATGGGAAGGAGTTGGATATCACATCTCAAGCTTTAGGAAGGGTCTCAGGTTTGGTATAAGCATTGAGATAGCACATCTCATGCTATAGGAAGGGTCTCAGGATTGGAATGGGAAGGAGTTGGATATTACATCTCATGTTATAGGAAAGATCTCAGGTTTGGTATTAGAAGCATTGAGACATCACATCTCATGTTATAGGAAGGGTCTCAGGATTGGAATGGGAAGAAGTTGGATATCAAATCTCATGCTATAGGAAGGGTCTCAGGTTTGGAAGGGGAAGGAGTTGGATATCCAATCTCATGTTATAGGACTGGTCTCAGGTTTGGTATTAGAAGCATTGAGATATCACATCGCATGCTGTAGGAAGGTTCTCAGGTTTGGTATTAGAAGCATTGAGACATCACATCTCATGCTATAGGAAGGGTCTCAGGATTGGAATGGGAAGGAGTTGGATATCACATCTCATGTTATAGGAAGGATCTCAGGTTTGGTATTAGAAGCATTGAGACATCACATCTCATGCTATAGGAAGGGTCTCAGGATTGGAATGGGAAGGAGTTGGATATCACATCTCATGCTATAGGAAGGGTCTCAGATTTGGTATAAGCATTGAGATTTCACATCTCATGCTATAGGAAGGGTCTCAGGATTGGATTGGGAAGGAGTTGTATATGACATCTCAGGCCATAGGAAGAGTCTCAGGATTGGTATAAGCATTGAGATATCACATCTCTGCTATCGGAAGGGTCTCAGGATTGGAATGGGAAGGAGTTGGATATCCCATCTCATGATAAAGGAAGGGTCTAAGGTTTGGAAGGGGAAAGATTTGGATATCACATCTCATGTTATAGGACGGGTCTCAATTTTGATATTGGAAGCATTGAGATAACAAATCTCATGATATCGGAAGGGTCTCAGGATTGGAATGGGAAGGAGTTGGATATCACATCTCATGATAAAGGAAGGGTCTAAGGTTTGGAAGGGGAAAGATTTGGATATCACATCTCATGTTATAGGACGGGTCTCAGGTTTGGTATTAGAAGCATTGAGATATCAAGTCTCATGGTATAGGAAGGGTCTCAGAATTGGAATGGGAAGGATTTCTGATATCACATCTCAAGCTATAGGAAGAGTCTCAGGATTGGAATGGGAAGGAGTTTGATATCACATCTCATGCCATAGTATGGTTCTCAGGTTTGGTAGAAGCATTGGGATATCACATCTCATGCTATTGGAAGGGTATCAGTATTGTATTTGGAAGGAGTTGGATATCACATCTCATGCTATAGGAAGGGTCTCAGGTTGGAATGGGAAGGAGTTGAATATCACATTTCATGTTATAGGAAGGGTCTCAGGATTGGAATGGGAAGGAGTTGGATATCACATCTCAAGCTTTAGGAAGGGTCTCAGGTTTGGTATAAGCATTAAGATAGCACATCTCATGCTATAGGAAGGGTCTCAGGATTGGAATGGGAAGGAGTTGGATATCACATCTCATGTTATAGGAAAGATCTCAGGTTTGGTATTAGAAGCATTGAGACATCACATCTCATGTTATAGGAAGGGTCTCAGGATTGGAATAGGAAGAAGTTGGATATCACATCTCATGCTATAGGAAGGGTCTCAGGTTTGGAAGGGGAAGGAGTTGGATATCCAATCTCATGTTATAGGACTGGTCTCAGGTTTGGTATTAGAAGCATTGAGATATCACATCGCATGCTGTAGGAAGGTTCTCAGTTTTGGAATGGGGAGGAATTGGATATCACATCTCATGTCATAGGAAGGATCTCAGGTTTGGTATTAGAAGCATTGAGATATCACATCTCATGCTATAGGAATGGTCTCAGGATTGGAATGGGAAGGAGTTGGATATTACATTCTTGCTATAGGAATGGTCTCAGGATTGGAATGGGAAGGAGTTGGATATTACATTCTTGCTATAGGAAGGGTCTCATGTTTGGAATGGGAAGGAGTTGGATATCACATATGCTATAGGAAGGGTCTCAGGTTTGAAACGGGAAGGAGTTGGATATCACATCTCATGTTATAGGAAGGGTCTCAGGTTTGTTATAAGCATTGAGATATCACATCTCTGCTATCGGAAGTGTCTCAGGATTGGAATGGGAAGGTGTTGGATATCCCATCTCATGTTATATGACGGGTCTCAGGTTTGTTATTAGAATCATTGAGATATCATATTGCATGCTGTAGGAAGGGTCTAAGGATTGGAATGGGAAGGACTTGGATATCACATCTCATGCTATAGGTAGTCTCTCAGGTTTGGAAAGGGAAGGAGTTCGATATCACATTTCATGTTAGAGGAAAGATCTCAGGTTTGGTATTAGAGGCATTGAGATATCACATATCATGCTATAGGAAGGGTCTCAGGATTGGAATGGGAAGGAGTTGGATATCACATCTCAAGCTTTAGGAAGGGTCTCAGGTTTGGTATAAGCATTGCAATAGCACATCTCATGCTATAGGAAGGGTCTCAGGATTGGAATGGGAAGGAGTTGGATATTACATCTCATGTTATAGGAAAGATCTCAGGTTTGGTATTAGAAGCATTGAGACATCACATCTCATGTTATAGGAAGGGTCTCAGGATTGGAATGGGAAGAAGTTGGATATCACATCTCATGCTATAGGAAGGGTCTCAGGTTTGGAAGGGGAAGGAGTTGGATATCCAATCTCATGTTATAGGACTGGTCTCAGGTTTGGTATTAGAAGCATTGAGATATCACATCGCATGCTGTAGGAAGGTTCTCAGGTTTGGTATTAGAAGCATTGAGACATCACATCTCATGCTATAGGAAGGGTCTCAGGATTGGAATGGGAAGGAGTTGGATATCACATCTCATGTTATAGGAAGGATCTCAGGTTTGGTATTAGAAGCATTGAGACATCACATCTCATGCTATAGGAAGGGTCTCAGGATTGGAATGGGAAGGAGTTGGATATCACATCTCATGCTATAGGAAGGGTCTCAGATTTGGTATAAGCATTGAGATATCACATCTCATGATATAGGAAGGGTCTCAGGATTGGATTGGGAAGGAGTTGTATATGACATCTCAGGCCATAGGAAGGGTCTCAGGATTGGTATAAGCATTGAGATATCACATCTCTGCTATCGGAAGGGTCTCAGGATTGGAATGGGAAGGAGTTGGATATCCCATCTCATGATAAAGGAAGGGTCTAAGGTTTGGAAGGGGAAAGATTTGGATATCACATCTCATGTTATAGGACGGGTCTCAATTTTGATATTAGAAGCATTGAGATAACAAATCTCATGATATCGGAAGGGTCTCAGGATTGGAATGGGAAGGAGTTGGATATCACATCTCATGATAAAGGAAGGGTCTAAGGTTTGGAAGGGGAAAGATTTGGATATCACATCTCAAGCTTTAGGAAGGGTCTCAGGTTTGGAAGGGGAAGGAGTTGGATATCACATCTCAAGCTTTAGGAAGGGTCTCAGGTTGGAATGGGAAGGAGTTGGATATCACATTTCATGTTATAGGAAGGGTCTCAGGATTGGAATGGGAAGGAGTTGGATATCACATCTCAAGCTTTAGGAAGGGTCTCAGGTTTGGTATAAGCATTGAGATAGCACATCTCATGCTATAGGAAGGGTCTCAGGATTGGAATGGGAAGGAGTTGGATATCACATCTCATGTTATAGGAAAGATCTCAGGTTTGGTATTAGAAGCATTGAGACATCACATCTCATGTTATAGGAAGGGTCTCAGGATTAGAATGGGAAGAAGTTGGATATCACATCTCATGCTATAGGAAGGGTCTCAGGTTTGGAAGGGGAAGGAGTTGGATATCCAATCTCATGTTATAGGACTGGTCTCAGGTTTGGTATTAGAAGCATTGAGATATCACATTGCATGCTGTAGGAAGGTTCTCAGGTTTGGAATGGGGAGGAATTGGGTATCACATCTCATGTCATAGGAAGGATCTCAGGTTTGGTATTAGAAGCATTGAGATATCACATCTCATGCTATAGGAATGGTCTCAGGATTGGAATGGGAAGGAGTTGGATATTACATTCTTGCTATAGAAGGGGTCTCATGTTTGGAATGGGAAGGAGTTGGATATCACATATGCTATAGGAAGGGTCTCAGGTTTGAAACGGGAAGGAGTTGGATATCACATCTCATGTTATAGGAAGGGTCTCAGGTTTGGTATAAGCATTGAGATATCACATCTCTGCTATCGGAAGTGTCTCAGGATTGGAATGGGAAGGTGTTGTATATCCCATCTCATGTTATAGGACGGGTCTCAGGTTTGTTATTAGAATCATTGAGATATCATATTGCATGCTGTAGAAAGGGTCTAAGGATTGGAATGGGAAGGACTTGGATATCACATCTCATGCTATAGGTAGGCTCTCAGGTTTGGAAAGGGAAGGAGTTCGATATCACATTTCATGTTAGAGGAAGGATCTCAGGTTTGGTATTAGAGGCATTGAGATATCACATCTCATGCTATAGGAAGGGTCTCAGGATTGGAATGGGAAGGAGTTGGATATCACATCTCATGCTATAGGAAGGGTCTCAGGTTTGGTATAAGCATTGAGATATCACATCTCATGCTATAGGAAGGGTCTCAGGATTGGAATGGGAAGGAGTTGGATATCACATCTCATGTTATAGGAAGGATCTCAGGTTTGGTATTAGAAGCATTGAGACATCACATCTCATGCTATCGGAAGGGTCTCAGGATTGGAATGGGAAGGAGTTGGATATCCCATCTCATGTTATAGGAAGAGTCTCAGGTTTGGTATTAGAAGCATTGAGATATCACATCTCATGCTATAGGAAGTGTTCCAGGATTGGAATCGGAAGGACTTGGATATCACATCTCATGCTATAGGGAGGGTCTCAAGTTTGATATTAGAAGCATTGAGATATCACATCTCATGCTATAGGAAGGGTCTCAGGATTGGAATGGGAAGGAGTTGGATATCACATCTCATGCTATAGGAAGGGTCTCAGGTTTGGTATAAGCAGTGAGATATCACATCTCTGCTATCGGAAGGGTCTCAGGATTGGAATGGGAAGGAGTTGGATATTCCCATCTCATGTTATAGGAAGGGTCTCAGGTTTGGTATTAGAAGCATTGAGATATCACATCTCATGCTATAGGAAGGGTCTCAGGATTGGAATGGGAAGGACTTGGATATCACATCTCATGCTATAGGGAGGGTCTCAAGTTTGATATTAGAAGCATTGAGATATCACATCTCATGATATCGGAAGGGTCTCAGGATTGGAATCGGAAGGACTTGGATATCACATCTCATGCTATAGGGAGGGTCTCAAGTTTGATATTAGAAGCATTGAGATATCACATCTCATGCTATAGGAAGGGTCTCAGGATTGGAATGGGAAGGAGTTGGATATCACATCTCATGCTATAGGAAGGGTCTCAGGTTTGGTATAAGCAGTGAGATATCACATCTCTGCTATCGGAAGGGTCTCAGGATTGGAATGGGAAGGAGTTGGATATTCCCATCTCATGTTATAGGAAGGGTCTCAGGTTTGGTATTAGAAGCATTGAGATATCACATCTCATGCTATAGGAAGGGTCTCAGGATTGGAATGGGAAGGACTTGGATATCACATCTCATGCTATAGGGAGGGTCTCAAGTTTGATATTAGAAGCATTGAGATATCACATCTCATGATATCGGAAGGGTCTCAGGGATGGAATGGGAAGGAGTTGGATATCACATCTCATGATAAAGGAAGGGTCTAAGGTTTGGAAGCGGAAGGAGTTTGATATCACATCTCATGCCATAGCATGGGTCTCAGGTTTGGTAGAAGCATTGGGATATCACATCTCATGCTATCGGAAGGGTATCAGGATTGGATTTGGAAGGAGTTGGATATCCCATCTCATGCTATAGGAAGGGTCTCAGGTTGGAATGGGAAGGAGTTGGATGTTGAATAATGGGTTTATAAAGCATTCTGAACACTATCTTGTGGAGCTCATTGGAAGGCTGTGGGAAGAGGAGAGAAGGCAGGGAACACGCATCTAAACCAGAGAGCTGGGAAGCGAGTACATGCAACGCGAAACGGTGCAGGGAGCAGGGACAGAAAGGTGGAACGCCTCTGAGGAGGAGCAGCTGGTAGTTAGCCTGCTCTGGAGAGGAGAATGTGATCACCACGGGAGTGCAGCCTTGAAACAAGAAGGGACGATGAAAACATGCTGACTGGAATAACAGATGGCAAATACACTTTCCAGAACAGTCGGTTTACCCGATAATGCATTGACGATTTCAGCAGTATACATTCAGCCTGTGAACAGTAGATTTTGATCCCCCCCTTGTATGGGTGACGAGTGGTTAAAAACATCAGGATTCGACTGAACAAATGCACGAACAGAGTACAAGATGGGAATCCACCAGAATTCGTATTTACCAAAACGCGAGGAAAGAACATGTTCTAGCTATTTTTGCTAGTTTTTAGCACTTTTCAATACGTCTAGCGGGTTACAGCTATATCTTGAATAATGGGTGTTATAAAGCATTCTGAGCACCGTGTATCTTTTGAAGCTCATTTGTTGATTTGAAGGCAGCGGGAAGAGGAGAGAAGGCAGGGAACACACGTCTAAACCAGAGAGCTGGGAAGCGAGTTGTTCTCTGCAACGCGAAACGATGCAGAGAACAAGCACAGAAAGGAAGAAGGAAAAGCGTCTAAACCAGAGAGCAGGGAAGCGAGTGTTTGCAACGCGAAACGGTGCAGAGAGCAGGGACAGAAAGGGAGAACTCCACTGAGGAGGAACAGCTGGTAGTTAGCCTTCTTTGGAGATGAGAACTTGATCACCACGGGAGAGGATTGTTGAGAGGGTTACATAGGGGGATGTCTGAGATCAGAAAATCCTGAGTATTCCCTGCAGTGTGTAGGGCCAGAGACATGAAGAGTTGCAGATCTCGTAAAAGTCCAGGTCAGGAAGCATACAGGTTCATTTTGAATTCTCCAAGTAGGCGGAGTTGAGTGGTAGGAGGCTAGGATGGAGAAGTCCATCCACTGAGAGAGGAAGGCGGTAGGCAAATAGCCACGGTGAGAGAATGGCCAGGAAAGAGAGAATGCATGCAGACAAGGCATTCGTGAGAGGAGTCGGCCTGCAAAGGAAAGCAATTTACTACAGGAATCAAGGATACTCCCCCTCAAGAACGGTTGGATCTGGGCATGGAGAGGAACTTGTCATCAGGGAGGAAAGTGTCAGAGCTCGAGACAGCGCTGGCTGTCATCCATGTCTCGGTTAGACCAAGGACATCAAGGTCGGGTTCTTCCAGGAAATGGCAGATGTCAGATGAGTGTTAACTGAGTGAGAGTTGAGAGTGGGGAGGGGTACAAATCAGTAATCCTTGCGGAGGTGTAGAAGGAGCCTGACCTAGGGCACATGAGGAAGGAGAGAGGAAAGGAAGCAGAAGAAGGGAGAGAAGACACAGCAGGAGTGCATTATCAATCCGGGAGCTAGGAGTAGTGAGGTTAGACGGGGAGGTCTGAGTCTCAGGATTTGAATGGGAAGTTCGATATCACATGTCATGCTATAGGAAGAGTCTCAGGATTGGAATGGGAAGGAGTTGGATATGATATCTCTTGTTATAGGGAGGGTCTCAGGTTTGGTATTAGAAGCACTGAGATATCAAATCACATCCTATCGGAAGGGTCTCAGGTTTGGTATTGGAAGAAATGAGATTTCAAATCTCAGGCTTTGGGAATGGTCTCGGGTATGGTATTGGAAGGGGTGAAAAATCACATTTCATGCTACAGGAAGGGTCACAAGTTTGGAATGGGAAGGAGTTGGATTTCACATATACTACGGGAAGGGCCTCAGGTTTGGTATTAGAAGCATAGAGATATCACATCTCATATTATAGGAAGGGTCTCGATTGGAATGGGAAGGAGTTGGATATCACATCTCATGTTATAGGGAGGGTCTCAGTTTTGATATTAGAAGCATTGAGATATCACATATGCTATTGGAAGGGTCTCAGTATTGGAATGGGAAGGAGTTGGATATCACATCACATGTTATAGGGAGGGTCTCAGTTTTGATATTAGAAGCATTGAGATATCACATATGCTATTGGGAGGGTCTCAGTATTGGAATTGGAAGGAGTTGGATATCACATCTCATGCTATCGGAAGGGTCTCCGGATTGGAATGGGAAGTAGTTGGATATCACATATGCTAAAGGAAAGGTCTCAGGTTTGGAATGGGAAGGAGTTGGATATCACGTCTCATGTTATAGGAAGGGTCTCAGGATTGGAATGGGAAGGAGTTGAATATCACATCTCATGCTAAAGGAAGGGTCATCAGGTTCGGTATAAGCATTGAGATTTCACATATCTGCTATCGGAAGGGTCTCAGGATAGGAATGGGGAGGACTTAGATTTCACATCTCATACTATAGGGAGGGTCTCAGTTTTGATATTAGAAGCATTGAGCTATCACATCTCATGCTATCGGAAGGGTCTCAGGATTGGAATGGGATGGAGTTGGATATCACATCTCAAGCTATCTCAGGATTGTATTGGGAAGGAGTTTGATATCACATATCAAGCTATAGGAAGGGTCTCAGGTTTGGAAGGGGAAGGATTTGGATCTCACATCTCAAGCTATCTCAGGATTGGAATGGGAAGGAGTTTGATATTTCATCTCAAGCTATAGGAAGGGTCTCAGGTTTGGAAAGGGAAGGATTTGGATTTCACATCTCATGTTATAGGATGGTTCTCATGTTTGGTTTTAGAAGCATTGAGATATCACATCTCATGCTATGGGAAGGGTCTCAGGTTTGGAATGGGAAGGAGTTGGATATCACATCTCATGCTAAAGGAAAGGTCTCAGGTCTGGAAGGGGAAGGATTTGGATCTCACATCTCATGTTTTAGGACGGGTCTCAGGTTTGGTATTAGAAGCATTGAAATATCACATCTCATGGTATAGGAAGGGTCCCAGGATTGGAATGGGAAGGAGTTGGATATCACATTGAATGGGAAGGAGTTTGATATTACATCTCAAGCTATAGGAAGGGCCTCAGGTTTGGAAAGGGAATGATTTGGATTTCACATCTCATGTTATAGGATGGTTCTCATGTTTGGTTTTAGAAGCATTGAAATATCACATCTCATGCTATCGGAAGGGTCTCAGGTTTGGAATGGGAAGGAGTTTGATATCACATCTCATGTTAGAGGTAGGATCTCAGGTTTGGTATTAGAGGCATTGAGATATGACATCTCATGCCATCAGAAGGGTCTCGGGATTGGAATGGGAAGGAGTTGGATATCACATCTCATGCTAAAGGGAGGGTCTAAGGTTTGGAAGGGGAAGGATTTGGACATCACATCTCATGTTATTGGAAGGATCTGAGGTTTGGTATTAGAAGCATTGAGATATCACATCTCATGCTATCGGAAGGGTCTCAGGTTTGGTATAAGCATTGAGATATCACATCTCTGCTATCGGAAGGGTCTCAGGATTGGAAGGGGAAGGATTTGGATATCACATCTCATGTTATTGGACCGGTCTCAGGTTTGGTATTAGAAGCATTGAGATATCAAGTCTCATGGTATAGGACGGGAGTTTGATATCACATCTCATGCCATGGTATGGGTCTCAGGTTTTGTAGAAGCATTGGGATATCACATCTCATGCTATCGGAAGGGTATCAGGATTGGATTTGGAAGGAGTTGGATATCCCATCTCATGCTATAGGAAGGGTCTCAGGTTGGAATAGAAGGAGTTGGATATCACATCTCATGTTATAGGAAGGGTCTCAGGATTGGAATGGGAAGGACTTGGATATCACATCTCATGTTATAGGAAGGATCTCAGGTTTTGTATTAGAAGCATTGAGATATCACATCTCATGCTATAGGAAGGGTCTCAGGATTGGAATGTGAAGGATTTGGATATCACATCTCATGCTAAAGGAAGGGTCTCAGGTTTGGTATAAGCATTAAGATATCACATCTCTGCTATCGGAAGGGTCTAAGGATTGGATTGGGAAGGAATTGGATATCCCTTCTCATGCTACAGGAAGGGTCTCAGGTTGGAATGGGTAGGAGTTGGATATCACATCTCATGTTATAGGAAGGGTCTCAAGATTGGAATGGGAAGGAATTGGATATCACATCTCTTGCTATAGGAAGGGTCTCAGGTTTTCTATTAGAAACATTGAGATATGACATCTCATGCTATAGGAAGGGTTTCAGTATTGGAATGGGAAGGATTTGGATATCACATCTCATGCTAAAGGAAGGGTCTCAGGTTTGGAAGGGGAAGGATTTGGATATCATATCTCATGTTATAGGACATATCTCATGTTATAGGACGGGTCCCAGGTTTGGTATTAGAAGCATTGAGATATCACATCTCAAGCTATAGGAAGGGTCTCATGATTGGAATGGGAAGGAGTTGGATATCACATCTCATGCTATAGGAGGAGTCTCAGGATTGGAATGGGAAGGAGTTGGATATCACGTCTCATGTTATAGGAAGGGTCTCAGGATTGGAATGGGAAGGAGTTGAATATCACATCTCATGCTAAAGGAAGGGTATCAGGTTTGATAGAAGCATTGAGATATCACATCTCATGCTATAGGAAGGAACTCAGGATTGGAATGGGAAGGAATCGGATATCACATCTAATGCCATAGGAAGGGTCATCAGGTTTGGTATAAGCATTGAGATATCACATCTCTGCTATCGGAAGGGTCTCAGGATAGGAATGGGAAGGACTTAGAATTCACATCTCATACTATTGGGAGGGTCTCAGTTTTGATATTAGAAGCATTGAGCTATCACATCTCATGCTATCGGAAGGGTCTCAGGATTGGAATGGGATGGAGTTGGATATCACATCTCAAGCTATCTCAGGATTGGAATGGGAAGGAGTTTGATATTTCATCTCAAGCTATAGGAAGGGTCTCAGGTTTGGAAAGGGAAGGATTTGGATTTCACATCTCATGTTATAGGATGGTTCTCATGTTTGGTTTTAGAAGCATTGAGATATCACATCTCATGCTATCGGAAGGGTCTCAGGTTTGGAAAGGGAAGGATTTGGATTTCACAGGTTATAGGATGGTTCTCAGGTTTGGTTTTAGAAGCATTAAATTATAACATCTCATGCTATAGGAAGGGTCTCAGGTTTGGAATGGGAAGGAGTTGGATATCACATCTCTGCTATCTGAAGGGTCTCAGGATTGGAATGGGAAGGAGTTGGATATCCCATCTCGTTATAGGAAGGGTCTCAGGTTTGGTATTAGAAGCAATGAGATATCACATCTAATGCTATAGGAAGGGTCTAAGGTTTGGAAGGGGACGGATTTGGGTATCACATCTCATGTTATAGGACCGGTCTCAGGTTTGGTATTTGAAGCATTGAGGTATCAAGTCTCATGGTATAGGACGGGTCTCAGAATTAAAATGAGAAGGAGTTGGATATCACATCTCAAGCTATAGGAAGGGTCTCATGATTGGAATGGGAAGGAGTTGGATATCACATCTCATGTTATAAGAAGGGTCTCAGGATTGGAATGGGAAGGACTTGGATATCACATCTCATTCTATAGGAAGGCTCTCAGGGTTGGAAGGGGAAGGAGTTGAATATCACATTTCATGTTAGAGGTAGGATCTCAGGTTTGGTTTTAGAGGCATAGAGATATCACATCTCATGCCATCAGAAGGGTCTCAGGATTGGAATGGGAAGGAGTTGGATATCAAATCTCATGCTAAAGGGATGGTCTAAGGTTTGGAAGGGGAGGGATTTGGACATCATATCTCATGTTATTGGAAGGATCTCAGGTTTGGTATTAGAAGCATTGAGATATCACATCTCATGCTATCGGAAGGGTCTTAGGTTTGGTATAAGCATTGAGATATCACATCTCTGCTATCGGAAGGGTCTCAGGATTGGAATGGGAAGGATTTGGATATCACAATTCATGTTATAGGAAGGGTCTCAGGTTTGATATTAGAAGCATTGAGATATCACATCTCATGTTATAGGAAGGGTCTCAGGTTTAATATTAGAAGCATTGAGATATCACATCTCATGCTATAGGAAGGGTCTCAGGAATGGAATGGGAAGGACTTGGATATCACATCTCATGATAAAGGAAGGGTCTAAGGTTTGGAAGGGGAAGGATTTGGATATCACATCTCATGTTATTGGACCGGTCTCAGGTTTGGTATTAGAAGCATTGAGATATCAAGTCTCATGGTATAGGACGGGAGTTTGATATCACATCTCATGCCATGGTATGGGTCTCAGGTTTTGTAGAAGCATTGGGATATCACATCTCATGCTATCGGAAGGGTATCAGGATTGGATTTGGAAGGAGTTGGATATCCCATCTCATGCTATAGGAAGGGTCTCAAGTTGGAATAGAAGGAGTTGGATATCACATCTCATGTTATAGGAAGGGTCTCAGGATTGGAATGGGAAGGACTTGGATATCACACCTCATGCTGTAGGAAGGGTCTCAGGTTTTGAAAAGGAAGGAGTTGGATATCACATTTCATGTTAGAGGTAGGATCTCAGGTTTGGTATTAGAGGCATTGAGATATCACATCTCATGCTATCAGAAGGGTATCAGGATTGGAATGGGAAGGAGTTGGATATCACATCTCATGCTAAAGGGAGGGTCTCAGGTTTGGAATGGGAAGGATTTGGATATCACATCTCATGTTATAGGAAGGACCTTAGGTTTGGTATTAGAAGCATTGAGATATCACATCTCATGCTATAGGAAGGGTCTCGGGATTGGAATGGGAAGGAGTTGGATATCACATCTCATGTTTTAGGAAGGATCTCAGGTTTGGTATTAGAAGCATTGAGATATCACATCTCATGCTATAGGAAGGGTCTCAGGATTGGAATGGGAAGGAGTTGGATATCACATCTCATGCTATGGGAAGGGTCTCAGGTTTGGTATAAGCATTGAAATATCACATCTCTGCTATCGGAAGGGACTCAGGATTGGAATGGGAGGAGCTGGATATCACACCTCATGCTAAAGGAAGGGTCTCAGGTTTGGAAGGGGAAGGATTTGGATATCACATCTCATGTTATAGGACGGGTCTCAGGTTTGGTATTAGAAGCATTGTGATATCACATCTCATGCTATAGGATGTGTCTCAGGATTGGAATGGGAAGGAGTTGGATATCACATCTCATGCTATAGGAAGGGTTTCAGGTTTGGTAGAAGCATTGAGATATCACATCTCATGCTATAGGAAGAGTCTCAGGTTTGGGAAGGGAAGGATTTGGATTTCACATCTCATGTTATAGGATGGTTCTCATGTTTGGTTTTTGAAGCATTGAGATATCACAGCTCATGCTATCGGAAGGGTCTCAGGTTTGGAATGGGAAGGAGTTGGAAATGACCTCTTGTTATAAGGAGGGTCTCAGGATTTGAATGGTAAGGAGTTGGATATCACATCTCATGCTATAGGAAGGGTCTCAGGTTGGAATGGGAAGGAGTTGGATATCACATCTCATGTTATATACAGGAAGGGTCTCAGGATTGGAATGGGAAGGATTTGGATATCACATCTCTTGCTATAGGAAGGGTCTCAGGTTTTTTATTAGAAACCTTGAGATATCAAATCTCATGCTATAGGAAGGGTTTTAGGATTGGAATGGGAAGTATTTGGATATCACATCTCATGCTAAAGGAAGGGTCTCAGGTTTGGAAGGGGAAGGATTTGGATATCACATCTCATCCAATAGGAAGGGTCTCAGGTTTGGAATGGGAAGGAATTGGATATCACATCTCATGTTATAGGAAGGGTCTCAAGTTTTTTATTAGAAACATTGAGATATCACATCTCATGTTATAGGACGGTTCCCAGGTTTGGTATTAGAAGCATTGAGATATCACATCTCATGGTATAGGAAGGGTCTCAGGGTTGGAATGGGAAGGAGTTGGATATCACATCTCATCCAATAGGAAGGGTCTCAGGTTTGGAATGGGAAGGAATTGGATATCACATCTCATGTTATAGGAAGGATCTCAGGTTTGGTATTAGAAGCATTGAGACATCACATCTCATGCTATAGGAAGGGTCTCAGGATTGGAATGTGAAGGATTTGGATATCACATCTCATGCTAAAGGAAGGGTCTCAGGTTTGGTAGAAGCATTGAGAAATCACATCTCATGCTATAGGAAGGGTCTCAGGATTTGAATGGCAAGGAGTTGGATATCACATCTCATGCCATAGGAAGGGTCTCAGGTTTGGTATAAGCATTGAGATATCACATCTCTGCTATCGGAAGGTTCTCAGGATTGGATTGGGAAGGAGTTGGATATCCCTTCTCATGCTATAGGAAGTGTCTCAGGTTGGAATGGGAAGGAGTTGAATATCACATCTCATGTTATAGGAAGGGTCTCAGGTTTGGAATGGGAAGGAGTTGGATATGACATCTCTTGTTATAAGGAGGGTCTCAGGATTTGAATGGTAAGGAGTTGGATATCACATCTCATGCTATAGGAAGGGTCTCAGGTTGGAATGGGAAGGAGTTGGATATCACATCTCATGTTATATACAGGAAGGGTCTCAGGATTGGAATGGGAAGGATTTGGATATCACATCTCTTGCTATAGGAAGGGTCTCAGGTTTTTTATTAGAAACCTTGAGATATCAAATCTCATGCTATAGGAAGGGTTTTAGGATTGGAATGGGAAGTATTTGGATATCACATCTCATGCTAAAGGAAGGGTCTCAGGTTTGGAAGGGGAAGGATTTGGATATCACATCTCATCCAATAGGAAGGGTCTCAGGTTTGGAATGGGAAGGAATTGGATATCACATCTCATGTTATAGGAAGGGTCTCAAGTTTTTTATTAGAAACATTGAGATATCACATCTCATGTTATAGGACGGTTCCCAGGTTTGGTATTAGAAGCATTGAGATATCACATCTCATGGTATAGGAAGGGTCTCAGGGTTGGAATGGGAAGGAGTTGGATATCACATCTCATCCAATAGGAAGGGTCTCAGGTTTGGAATGGGAAGGAATTGGATATCACATCTCATGTTATAGGAAGGATCTCAGGTTTGGTATTAGAAGCATTGAGATATCACATCTCATGCTATAGGAAGGGTCTCAGGATTGGAATGTGAAGGATTTGGATATCACATCTCATGCTAAAGGAAGGGTCTCAGGTTTGGTAGAAGCATTGAGAAATCACATCTCATGCTATAGGAAGGGTCTCAGGATTTGAATGGCAAGGAGTTGGATATCACATCTCATGCCATAGGAAGGGTCTCAGGTTTGGTATAAGCATTGAGATATCACATCTCTGCTATCGGAAGGTTCTCAGGATTGGATTGGGAAGGAGTTGGATATCCCTTCTCATGCTATAGGAAGTGTCTCAGGTTGGAATGGGAAGGAGTTGAATATCACATCTCATGTTATAGGGAGGGTCTCAGGATTGGAATGGGAAGGATTTGGATATCACATCTCTTGCTATAGGAAGGGTCTCAGGATTGGAATGGGAAGGATTTGGATATCACATCTCATGTCATAGGAAGGATCTCAGGATTGGTATTAGAAGCATTGATATATCACATCTCATGCTATAGGAATGGTCTCAGGATTGGAATGGGTAGGAGTTGGATATTACATTCTTGCTATAGGAAGGGTCTCATGTTTGGAATGGGAAGGAGTTGGATATCACATATGCTATCTGAAGTGTCTCAGGTTTGGAACGGGAAGGAGTTGGATATCACATCTCATGTTATAGGAAGGGTCTCAGGTTTGGTATAAGCATTGAGATATCACATCTCTGCTATCAGGAGTGGCTCAGGATTGGAATGGGAAGGAGTTGGATATCCCATCTCATGTTAAAGGACGGGTCTCTGGTTTGGTATTAGAATCATTGAGATATCACATCGCATGCTGTAGGAAGGGTCTAAGGATTGGAATGGGATGGACTTGGATATCACATCTCATGCTATAGGTAGGCTCTCAGGTTTGGTATAAGCATTGAGATATCACATCTCATGCTATAGGAAGGGTCTCAGGATTGGAATGGGAAGGATTTGGATATCACATCTCATGCTATAGGAAGGGTCTCAGGTTTGGTATAAGCATGGAGATATCACTTCTCATGCTATAGGAAGGGTCTCAGGACTGGAATGGGAAGGTGTTGGATATCACATCTCATGCTATAGGAAGGGTCTCAGGTTTGGTATTAGAAGCATTGAGATATCACATCTCATGCTATAGGAAGGGTCTCAGGATTGGAATGGGAAGGACTTGGATGTCACATCTCATGCTATAGGGAGGGTCTCAAGTTTGATATTAGAAGCATTGAGATAACAAATCTCATGATATCGGAAGGGTCTCAGGATTGGAATGGGAAGGAGTTGGATATCACATCCCATGATAAAGGAAGGGTCTAAGGTTTGGAAGGGGAAGGATTTGGATATCACATCTCATGTTATAGGACGGGTCTCAGGTTTGGTATTAGAAGCATTGAGATATCAAGTCTCATGGTATAAGAAGGGTCTCAGAATTGGAATGGGAAGGAGTTGGATATCACATCTCAAGTTATAGGAAGCGTCTCAGGATTGGAATGGGAAGGAGTTTGATATCACATCTCATGCCATAGTATGGGTCTCAGGTTTGGTAGAAGCATTGGGATATCACATCTCATGCTATCGGAAGGGTATCAGTATTGGATTTGGAAGGAGTTGGATATCCCATCTCATGCTATGGGAAGGGTCTCAGGTTTGGTATAAGCATTGAAATATCACATCTCTGCTATCGGAAGGGACTCAGGATTGGAATGGGAGGAGCTGGATATCACACCTCATGCTAAAGGAAGGGTCTCAGGTTTGGAAGGGGAAGGATTTGGATATCACATCTCATGTTATAGGACGGGTCTCAGGTTTGGTATTAGAAGCATTGTGATATCACATCTCATGCTATAGGATGTGTCTCAGGATTGGAATGGGAAGGAGTTGGATATCACATCTCATGCTATAGGAAGGGTTTCAGGTTTGGTAGAAGCATTGAGATATCACATCTCATGCTATAGGAAGAGTCTCAGGTTTGGGAAGGGAAGGATTTGGATTTCACATCTCATGTTATAGGATGGTTCTCATGTTTGGTTTTTGAAGCATTGAGATATCACAGCTCATGCTATCGGAAGGGTCTCAGGTTTGGAATGGGAAGGAGTTGGATATCACATCTCATGTTATAGGAAGGGTCTCAGGTTTGGAATGGGAAGGAGTTGGAAATGACCTCTTGTTATAAGGAGGGTCTCAGGATTTGAATGGTAAGGAGTTGGATATCACATCTCATGCTATAGGAAGGGTCTCAGGTTGGAATGGGAAGGAGTTGGATATCACATCTCATGTTATATACAGGAAGGGTCTCAGGATTGGAATGGGAAGGATTTGGATATCACATCTCTTGCTATAGGAAGGGTCTCAGGTTTTTTATTAGAAACCTTGAGATATCAAATCTCATGCTATAGGAAGGGTTTTAGGATTGGAATGGGAAGTATTTGGATATCACATCTCATGCTAAAGGAAGGGTCTCAGGTTTGGAAGGGGAAGGATTTGGATATCACATCTCATCCAATAGGAAGGGTCTCAGGTTTGGAATGGGAAGGAATTGGATATCACATCTCATGTTATAGGAAGGGTCTCAAGTTTTTTATTAGAAACATTGAGATATCACATCTCATGTTATAGGACGGTTCCCAGGTTTGGTATTAGAAGCATTGAGATATCACATCTCATGGTATAGGAAGGGTCTCAGGGTTGGAATGGGAAGGAGTTGGATATCACATCTCATCCAATAGGAAGGGTCTCAGGTTTGGAATGGGAAGGAATTGGATATCACATCTCATGTTATAGGAAGGATCTCAGGTTTGGTATTAGAAGCATTGAGATATCACATCTCATGCTATAGGAAGGGTCTCAGGATTGGAATGTGAAGGATTTGGATATCACATCTCATGCTAAAGGAAGGGTCTCAGGTTTGGTAGAAGCATTGAGAAATCACATCTCATGCTATAGGAAGGGTCTCAGGATTTGAATGGCAAGGAGTTGGATATCACATCTCATGCCATAGGAAGGGTCTCAGGTTTGGTATAAGCATTGAGATATCACATCTCTGCTATCGGAAGGTTCTCAGGATTGGATTGGGAAGGAGTTGTATATCCCTTCTCATGCTATAGGAAGTGTCTCAGGTTGGAATGGGAAGGAGTTGAATATCACATCTCATGTTATAGGAAGGGTCTCAGGTTTGGAATGGGAAGGAGTTGGATATGACATCTCTTGTTATAAGGAGGGTCTCAGGATTTGAATGGTAAGGAGTTGGATATCACATCTCATGCTATAGGAAGGGTCTCAGGTTGGAATGGGAAGGAGTTGGATATCACATCTCATGTTATATACAGGAAGGGTCTCAGGATTGGAATGGGAAGGATTTGGATATCACATCTCTTGCTATAGGAAGGGTCTCAGGTTTTTTATTAGAAACCTTGAGATATCAAATCTCATGCTATAGGAAGGGTTTTAGGATTGGAATGGGAAGTATTTGGATATCACATCTCATGCTAAAGGAAGGGTCTCAGGTTTGGAAGGGGAAGGATTTGGATATCACATCTCATCCAATAGGAAGGGTCTCAGGTTTGGAATGTGAAGGAATTGGATATCACATCTCATGTTATAGGAAGGGTCTCAAGTTTTTTATTAGAAACATTGAGATATCACATCTCATGTTATAGGACGGTTCCCAGGTTTGGTATTAGAAGCATTGAGATATCACATCTCATGGTATAGGAAGGGTCTCAGGGTTGGAATGGGAAGGAGTTGGATATCACATCTCATCCAATAGGAAGGGTCTCAGGTTTGGAATGGGAAGGAATTGGATATCACATCTCATGTTATAGGAAGGATCTCAGGTTTGGTATTAGAAGCATTGAGATATCACATCTCATGCTATAGGAAGGGTCTCAGGATTGGAATGTGAAGGATTTGGATATCACATCTCATGCTAAAGGAAGGGTCTCAGGTTTGGTAGAAGCATTGAGAAATCACATCTCATGCTATAGGAAGGGTCTCAGGATTTGAATGGCAAGGAGTTGGATATCACATCTCATGCCATAGGAAGGGTCTCAGGTTTGGTATAAGCATTGAGATATCACATCTCTGCTATCGGAAGGTTCTCAGGATTGGATTGGGAAGGAGTTGGATATCCCTTCTCATGCTATAGGAAGTGTCTCAGGTTGGAATGGGAAGGAGTTGAATATCACATCTCATGTTATAGGAAGGGTCTCAGGATTGGAATGGGAAGGATTTGGATATCACATCTCTTGCTATAGGAAGGGTCTCAGGATTGGAATGGGAAGGATTTGGATATCACATCTCATGTCATAGGAAGGATCTCAGGATTGGTATTAGAAGCATTGATATATCACATCTCATGCTATAGGAATGGTCTCAGGATTGGAATGGGTAGGAGTTGGATATTACATTCTTGCTATAGGAAGGGTCTCATGTTTGGAATGGGAAGGAGTTGGATATCACATATGCTATCTGAAGTGTCTCAGGTTTGGAACGGGAAGGAGTTGGATATCACATCTCATGTTATAGGAAGGGTCTCAGGTTTGGTATAAGCATTGAGATATCACATCTCTGCTATCAGGAGTGGCTCAGGATTGGAATGGGAAGGAGTTGGATATCCCATCTCATGTTAAAGGACGGGTCTCTGGTTTGGTATTAGAATCATTGAGATATCACATCGCATGCTGTAGGAAGGGTCTAAGGATTGGAATGGGATGGACTTGGATATCACATCTCATGCTATAGGTAGGCTCTCAGGTTTGGTATAAGCATTGAGATATCACATCTCATGCTATAGGAAGGGTCTCAGGATTGGAATGGGAAGGATTTGGATATCACATCTCATGCTATAGGAAGGGTCTCAGGTTTGGTATAAGCATGGAGATATCACTTCTCATGCTATAGGAAGGGTCTCAGGACTGGAATGGGAAGGTGTTGGATATCACATCTCATGCTATAGGAAGGGTCTCAGATTTGGTATAAGCATTGAGATATCACATCTCATGCTATAGGAAGGGTCTCAGGATTGGAATGGGAAGGAGTTGTATATGACATCTCAGGCCTTAGGAAGGGTCTCAGGTTTGGTATAAGCATTGAGATATCACATCTCTGCTATCGGAAGGGTCTCAGGATTGGAATGGGAAGGAGTTGGATATCCCATCTCATGTTATAGGAAGGGTCTCAGGTTTGGTATTAGAAGCATTGAGATATCACATCTCATGCTATAGGAAGGGTCTCAGGATTGGAATGGGAAGGACTTGGATGTCACATCTCATGCTATAGGGAGGGTCTCAAGTTTGATATTAGAAGCATTGAGATAACAAATCTCATGATATCGGAAGGGTCTCAGGATTGGAATGGGAAGGAGTTGGATATCACATCCCATGATAAAGGAAGGGTCTAAGGTTTGGAAGGGGAAGGATTTGGATATCACATCTCATGTTATAGGACGGGTCTCAGGTTTGGTATTAGAAGCATTGAGATATCAAGTCTCATGGTATAAGAAGGGTCTCAGAATTGGAATGGGAAGGAGTTGGATATCACATCTCAAGTTATAGGAAGCGTCTCAGGATTGGAATGGGAAGGAGTTTGATATCACATCTCATGCCATAATATGGGTCTCAGGTTTGGTAGAAGCATTGGGATATCACATCTCATGCTATCGGAAGGGTATCAGTATTGGATTTGGAAGGAGTTGGATATCCCATCTCATGCTATAGGAAGGGTCTCAGGTTAGAATGGGAAGGAGTTGGATATCACATTTCATGTTATAGGAAGGGTCTCAGGATTGGAATGGGAAGGACTTGGATATCATATCTCATGCTATAGGAAGGCTCTCAGGTTTGGAAGGGGAAGGAGTTGGATATCACATTTCATGTTAGAGGAAGGATCTCAGGTTTGGTATTAGGGGCCTTGAGATATCACATCTCATGCTATAGGAAGGGTCTCAGGATTGAATGGGAAGGAGTTGGATATCACATCTCAAGCTATAGGAAGGGTCTCAGGTTTGGTATAAGCATTTAGATATCACATCTCATGCTATAGGAAGGGTCTCAGGATTGGAATGGGAAGAAGTTGGATATCACATCTCATGCTATAGGAAGGGTCTCAGGTTTGGTATAAGCATTGAGATAACACATCTCATGCTATAGGAAGGGTCTCAGGGTTGGAATGGGAAGGAGTTGTATATGACATCTCATGCCATAGGAAGGGTCTCAGGTTTGGTATAAGCATTGAGATATCACATCACATGCTATAGGAAGGGTCTCAGGATTGGAATGGGAAGGACTTGGATATCACATCTCATGCTATAGGCAGGGTCTCAGGTTTGGAAAGGGATGGAGATGGATATCACATTTCATGTTAGAGGTAGGATCTCAGGTTTGGTATTAGAGGCATTGAGATATCACATCTCATGCTATCAGAAGGGTCTCAGGATTGGAATGGGAAGGAGTTGGATATCACATTTCATGCTAAAGGGAGGGTCTCAGGTTTGGAAGGGGAAGGATTTGGAAATCACATCTCATATTATAGGAAGGATCTCAGGTTTGGTATTAGAAGCATTGAGATATCACATCTCATGCTATCGGAAGGATCTCAGGTTTGGTATAAGAGGCATTGAGATATCACATCTCATGCTATAGGAAGGGTCTCAGGATTGGAATGGGAAGGAGTTGGATATCACATCTCATGTTATAGGAAGGATCTCAGGTTTGGTATTAGAAGCATTGAGACATCACATCTCATGCTATAGGAAGGGTCTCAGGATTGGAATGGGAAGGAGTTGGATATCACATCTCATGCTATAGGAAGGGTCTCAGGTTTGGTATAAGCATTGAGATATCACATCTCATGCTATAGGAAGGATTTCAGGATTGGAATGGGAAGGAGTTGGATATCACATCTCATGATAAAGGAAGGGTCTAAGGTTTGGAAGGGGAAGGATTTGGATATCACATCTCATGTTATAGGACGGGTCTCAGGTTTGGTATTAGAAGCATTGAGATATCAAGTCTCATGGTATAAGAAGGGTCTCAGGATTGGAATGGGAAGGAGTTTGATATCACATCTCATGCCATAGTATGTGTCTCAGGTTTGGTAGAAGCATTGGGATATCACATCTCATGCTATCGGAAGGGTATCAGTATTGGATTTGGAAGGAGTTGGATATCCCATCTCATGCTATAGGAAGGGTCTCAGGTTGGAATGGGAAGGAGTTGGATATCACATTTCATGTTATAGGAAGGGTCTCAGGATTGGAATGGGAAGGACTTGGATATCATATCTCATGCTATAGGAAGGCTCTCAGGTTTGGAAGGGGAAGGAGTTGGATATCACATTTCATGTTAGAGGAAGGATCTCAGGTTTGGTATTAGAGGCCTTGAGATATCACATCTCATGCTATCAGAAGGGTCTCAGGATTGGAATGGGAAGGAGTTGGATATCACATCTCATGCTAAAGGGAGGGTCTCAGGTTTGGAAGGGGAAGGATTTGGAAATCACATCTCATATTATAGGAAGGATCTCAGGTTTGGTATTAGAAGCATTGAGATATCACATCTCATGCTATCGGAAGGATCTCAGGTTTGGTATAAGAGGCATTGAGATATCACATCTCATGCTATCATAAGGGTCTCAGGATTGGAATGGGAAGGAGTTGGATATCACATCTCATGTTATAGGAAGGATCTCAGGTTTGGTATTGGAAGCATTGAGACATCACATCTCATGCTATAGGAAGGGTCTCAGGATTGGAATGGGAAGGAGTTGGATATCACATCTCATGCTATAGGAAGGGTCTCAGGTTGGAATGGGAAGGAGTTGGATATCACATTTCATGTTATAGGAAGGGTCTCAGGATTGGAATGGGAAGGACTTGGATATCATATCTCATGCTATAGGAAGGGTCTCAGGATTGGAATGGGAAGGAGTTGGATATCACATCTCAAGCTATAGGAAGGGTCTCAGGTTTGGTATAAGCATTGAGATATCACATCTCATGCTATAGGAAGGGTCTCAGGATTGGAATGGGAAGAAGTTGGATATCACATCTCATGCTATAGGAAGGGTCTCAGGTTTGGTATAAGCATTGAGATATCACATCTCATGCTATAGGAAGGGTCTCAGGATTGGAATGGGAAGGAGTTGTATATGCCATCTCATGCCATAGGAAGGGTCTCAGGTTTGGTATAAGCATTGAGATATCACATCACATGCTATAGGAAGGGTCTCAGGATTGGAATGGGAAGGACTTGGATATCACATATCATGCTATAGGCAGGGTCTCAGGTTTGGAAAGGGAAGGAGATGGATATCACATTTCATGTTAGAGGTAGGATCTCAGGTTTGGTATTAGAGGCATTGAGATATCACATCTCATGCTATCAGAAGGGTCTCAGGAATGGAATGGGAAGGAGTTGGATATCACATCTCATGCTAAAGGGAGGGTCTCAGGTTTGGAAGGGGAAGGATTTGGAAATCACATCTCATATTATAGGAAGGATCTCAGGTTTGGTATTAGAAGCATTGAGATATCACATCTCATGCTATCGGAAGGATCTCAGGTTTGGTATAAGAGGCATTGAGATATCACATCTCATGCTATCATAAGGGTCTCAGGATTGGAATGGGAAGGAGTTGGATATCACATCTCATGTTATAGGAAGGATCTCAGGTTTGGTATTGGAAGCATTGAGACATCACATCTCATGCTATAGGAAGGGTCTCAGGATTGGAATGGGAAGGAGTTGGATATCACATCTCATGCTATAGGAAGGGTCTCAGATTTGGTATAAGCATTGAGATATCACATCTCATGCTATAGCAACGGTCTCAGGATTGGAATGGGAAGGAGTTGTATATGACATCTCAGGCCATAGGAAGGGTCTCAGGTTTGATATAAGCATTGAGATATCACATCTCTGCTATCGGAAGGGTCTCAGGATTGGAATGGGAAGGAGTTGGATATCCCATCTGAGTTGGATATCCCATCTCATGTTATAGGAAGGGTCTCAGGTTTGGTATTAGAAGCATTGAGATATCACATCTCATGCTATAGGAAGGGTCTCAGGATTGGAATGGGGAGGACTTGGATGTCACATCTCATGCTATAGGGAGGGTCTCAAGTTTGATATTAGAAGCATTGAGATAACAAATGTCATGATATCGGAAGGGTCTCAGGATTGGAATGGGAAGGAGTTGGATATCACATCTTATGATAAAGGAAGGGTGTAAGGTTTGGAAGGGGAAGGATTTGGATATGACATCTCATGTTATAGGACGGGTCTCAGGTTTGGTATTAGAAGCATTGAGATATCAAGTCTCATGGTATAGGAAGGGTCTCAGAATTGGAATGGGAAGAAGTTGGATATCACATCTCAAGCTATAGGAAGGGTCTCAGGATTGGAATGGGAAGGAGTTTGATATCACATCTCATGCCATAGTATGGGTCTCAGATTTGGTAGAAGCATTGGGATATCACATCTCATGCTATCGGAATGGTATCAGTATTGGATTTGGAAGGAGTTGGATATCCCATCTCATGCTATAGGAAAGGTCTCAGGTTGGAATGGGATGGAGTTGGATATCACATTTCATGTTATAGGAAGGGTCTCAGGATTGGAATGGGAAGGACTTGGATATCACATCTCATGTTATAGGAAGGGTCTCAAGTTTTTTATTAGAAACATTGAGATATCACATCTCATGTTATAGGACGGTTCCCAGGTTTGGTATTAGAAGCATTGAGATATCACATCTCATGGTATAGGAAGGGTCTCAGGGTTGGAATGGGAAGGAGTTGGATATCACATCTCATCCAATAGGAAGGGTCTCAGGTTTGGAATGGGAAGGAATTGGATATCACATCTCATGTTATAGGAAGGATCTCAGGTTTGGTATTAGAAGCATTGAGATATCACATCTCATGCTATAGGAAGGGTCTCAGGATTGGAATGTGAAGGATTTGGATATCACATCTCATGCTAAAGGAAGGGTCTCAGGTTTGGTAGAAGCATTGAGAAATCACATCTCATGCTATAGGAAGGGTCTCAGGATTTGAATGGCAAGGAGTTGGATATCACATCTCATGCCATAGGAAGGGTCTCAGGTTTGGTATAAGCATTGAGATATCACATCTCTGCTATCGGAAGGTTCTCAGGATTGGATTGGGAAGGAGTTGGATATCCCTTCTCATGCTATAGGAAGTGTCTCAGGTTGGAATGGGAAGGAGTTGAATATCACATCTCATGTTATAGGAAGGGTCTCAGGATTGGAATGGGAAGGATTTGGATATCACATCTCTTGCTATAGGAAGGGTCTCAGGATTGGAATGGGAAGGATTTGGATATCACATCTCATGTCATAGGAAGGATCTCAGGATTGGTATTAGAAGCATTGATATATCACATCTCATGCTATAGGAATGGTCTCAGGATTGGAATGGGTAGGAGTTGGATATTACATTCTTGCTATAGGAAGGGTCTCATGTTTGGAATGGGAAGGAGTTGGATATCACATATGCTATCTGAAGTGTCTCAGGTTTGGAACGGGAAGGAGTTGGATATCACATCTCATGTTATAGGAAGGGTCTCAGGTTTGGTATAAGCATTGAGATATCACATCTCTGCTATCAGGAGTGGCTCAGGATTGGAATGGGAAGGAGTTGGATATCCCATCTCATGTTAAAGGACGGGTCTCTGGTTTGGTATTAGAATCATTGAGATATCACATCGCATGCTGTAGGAAGGGTCTAAGGATTGGAATGGGATGGACTTGGATATCACATCTCATGCTATAGGTAGGCTCTCAGGTTTGGTATAAGCATTGAGATATCACATCTCATGCTATAGGAAGGGTCTCAGGATTGGAATGGGAAGGATTTGGATATCACATCTCATGCTATAGGAAGGGTCTCAGGTTTGGTATAAGCATGGAGATATCACTTCTCATGCTATAGGAAGGGTCTCAGGACTGGAATGGGAAGGTGTTGGATATCACATCTCATGCTATAGGAAGGGTCTCAGATTTGGTATAAGCATTGAGATATCACATCTCATGCTATAGGAAGGGTCTCAGGATTGGAATGGGAAGGAGTTGTATATGACATCTCAGGCCTTAGGAAGGGTCTCAGGTTTGGTATAAGCATTGAGATATCACATCTCTGCTATCGGAAGGGTCTCAGGATTGGAATGGGAAGGAGTTGGATATCCCATCTCATGTTATAGGAAGGGTCTCAGGTTTGGTATTAGAAGCATTGAGATATCACATCTCATGCTATAGGAAGGGTCTCAGGATTGGAATGGGAAGGACTTGGATGTCACATCTCATGCTATAGGGAGGGTCTCAAGTTTGATATTAGAAGCATTGAGATAACAAATCTCATGATATCGGAAGGGTCTCAGGATTGGAATGGGAAGGAGTTGGATATCACATCCCATGATAAAGGAAGGGTCTAAGGTTTGGAAGGGGAAGGATTTGGATATCACATCTCATGTTATAGGACGGGTCTCAGGTTTGGTATTAGAAGCATTGAGATATCAAGTCTCATGGTATAAGAAGGGTCTCAGAATTGGAATGGGAAGGAGTTGGATATCACATCTCAAGTTATAGGAAGCGTCTCAGGATTGGAATGGGAAGGAGTTTGATATCACATCTCATGCCATAATATGGGTCTCAGGTTTGGTAGAAGCATTGGGATATCACATCTCATGCTATCGGAAGGGTATCAGTATTGGATTTGGAAGGAGTTGGATATCCCATCTCATGCTATAGGAAGGGTCTCAGGTTAGAATGGGAAGGAGTTGGATATCACATTTCATGTTATAGGAAGGGTCTCAGGATTGGAATGGGAAGGACTTGGATATCATATCTCATGCTATAGGAAGGCTCTCAGGTTTGGAAGGGGAAGGAGTTGGATATCACATTTCATGTTAGAGGAAGGATCTCAGGTTTGGTATTAGGGGCCTTGAGATATCACATCTCATGCTATAGGAAGGGTCTCAGGATTGAATGGGAAGGAGTTGGATATCACATCTCAAGCTATAGGAAGGGTCTCAGGTTTGGTATAAGCATTTAGATATCACATCTCATGCTATAGGAAGGGTCTCAGGATTGGAATGGGAAGAAGTTGGATATCACATCTCATGCTATAGGAAGGGTCTCAGGTTTGGTATAAGCATTGAGATATCACATCTCATGCTATAGGAAGGGTCTCAGGGTTGGAATGGGAAGGAGTTGTATATGACATCTCATGCCATAGGAAGGGTCTCAGGTTTGGTATAAGCATTGAGATATCACATCACATGCTATAGGAAGGGTCTCAGGATTGGAATGGGAAGGACTTGGATATCACATCTCATGCTATAGGCAGGGTCTCAGGTTTGGAAAGGGATGGAGATGGATATCACATTTCATGTTAGAGGTAGGATCTCAGGTTTGGTATTAGAGGCATTGAGATATCACATCTCATGCTATCAGAAGGGTCTCAGGATTGGAATGGGAAGGAGTTGGATATCACATTTCATGCTAAAGGGAGGGTCTCAGGTTTGGAAGGGGAAGGATTTGGAAATCACATCTCATATTATAGGAAGGATCTCAGGTTTGGTATTAGAAGCATTGAGATATCACATCTCATGCTATCGGAAGGATCTCAGGATTGGTATAAGAGGCATTGAGATATCACATCTCATGCTATAGGAAGGGTCTCAGGATTGGAATGGGAAGGAGTTGGATATCACATCTCATGTTATAGGAAGGATCTCAGGTTTGGTATTAGAAGCATTGAGACATCACATCTCATGCTATAGGAAGGGTCTCAGGATTGGAATGGGAAGGAGTTGGATATCACATCTCATGCTATAGGAAGGGTCTCAGGTTTGGTATAAGCATTGAGATATCACATCTCATGCTATAGGAAGGATTTCAGGATTGGAATGGGAAGGAGTTGGATATCACATCTCATGATAAAGGAAGGGTCTAAGGTTTGGAAGGGGAAGGATTTGGATATCACATCTCATGTTATAGGACGGGTCTCAGGTTTGGTATTAGAAGCATTGAGATATCAAGTCTCATGGTATAAGAAGGGTCTCAGGATTGGAATGGGAAGGAGTTTGATATCACATCTCATGCCATAGTATGTGTCTCAGGTTTGGTAGAAGCATTGGGATATCACATCTCATGCTATCGGAAGGGTATCAGTATTGGATTTGGAAGGAGTTGGATATCCCATCTCATGCTATAGGAAGGGTCTCAGGTTGGAATGGGAAGGAGTTGGATATCACATTTCATGTTATAGGAAGGGTCTCAGGATTGGAATGGGAAGGACTTGGATATCATATCTCATGCTATAGGAAGGCTCTCAGGTTTGGAAGGGGAAGGAGTTGGATATCACATTTCATGTTAGAGGAAGGATCTCAGGTTTGGTATTAGAGGCCTTGAGATATCACATCTCATGCTATCAGAAGGGTCTCAGGATTGGAATGGGAAGGAGTTGGATATCACATCTCATGCTAAAGGGAGGGTCTCAGGTTTGGAAGGGGAAGGATTTGGAAATCACATCTCATATTATAGGAAGGATCTCAGGTTTGGTATTAGAAGCATTGAGATATCACATCTCATGCTATCGGAAGGATCTCAGGTTTGGTATAAGAGGCATTGAGATATCACATCTCATGCTATCATAAGGGTCTCAGGATTGGAATGGGAAGGAGTTGGATATCACATCTCATGTTATAGGAAGGATCTCAGGTTTGGTATTGGAAGCATTGAGACATCACATCTCATGCTATAGGAAGGGTCTCAGGATTGGAATGGGAAGGAGTTGGATATCACATCTCATGCTATAGGAAGGGTCTCAGGTTGGAATGGGAAGGAGTTGGATATCACATTTCATGTTATAGGAAGGGTCTCAGGATTGGAATGGGAAGGACTTGGATATCATATCTCATGCTATAGGAAGGGTCTCAGGATTGGAATGGGAAGGAGTTGGATATCACATCTCAAGCTATAGGAAGGGTCTCAGGTTTGGTATAAGCATTGAGATATCACATCTCATGCTATAGGAAGGGTCTCAGGATTGGAATGGGAAGAAGTTGGATATCACATCTCATGCTATAGGAAGGGTCTCAGGTTTGGTATAAGCATTGAGATATCACATCTCATGCTATAGGAAGGGTCTCAGGATTGGAATGGGAAGGAGTTGTATATGCCATCTCATGCCATAGGAAGGGTCTCAGGTTTGGTATAAGCATTGAGATATCACATCACATGCTATAGGAAGGGTCTCAGGATTGGAATGGGAAGGACTTGGATATCACATATCATGCTATAGGCAGGGTCTCAGGTTTGGAAAGGGAAGGAGATGGATATCACATTTCATGTTAGAGGTAGGATCTCAGGTTTGGTATTAGAGGCATTGAGATATCACATCTCATGCTATCAGAAGGGTCTCAGGAATGGAATGGGAAGGAGTTGGATATCACATCTCATGCTAAAGGGAGGGTCTCAGGTTTGGAAGGGGAAGGATTTGGAAATCACATCTCATATTATAGGAAGGATCTCAGGTTTGGTATTAGAAGCATTGAGATATCACATCTCATGCTATCGGAAGGATCTCAGGTTTGGTATAAGAGGCATTGAGATATCACATCTCATGCTATCATAAGGGTCTCAGGATTGGAATGGGAAGGAGTTGGATATCACATCTCATGTTATAGGAAGGATCTCAGGTTTGGTATTGGAAGCATTGAGACATCACATCTCATGCTATAGGAAGGGTCTCAGGATTGGAATGGGAAGGAGTTGGATATCACATCTCATGCTATAGGAAGGGTCTCAGATTTGGTATAAGCATTGAGATATCACATCTCATGCTATAGCAACGGTCTCAGGATTGGAATGGGAAGGAGTTGTATATGACATCTCAGGCCATAGGAAGGGTCTCAGGTTTGATATAAGCATTGAGATATCACATCTCTGCTATCGGAAGGGTCTCAGGATTGGAATGGGAAGGAGTTGGATATCCCATCTGAGTTGGATATCCCATCTCATGTTATAGGAAGGGTCTCAGGTTTGGTATTAGAAGCATTGAGATATCACATCTCATGCTATAGGAAGGGTCTCAGGATTGGAATGGGGAGGACTTGGATGTCACATCTCATGCTATAGGGAGGGTCTCAAGTTTGATATTAGAAGCATTGAGATAACAAATGTCATGATATCGGAAGGGTCTCAGGATTGGAATGGGAAGGAGTTGGATATCACATCTTATGATAAAGGAAGGGTGTAAGGTTTGGAAGGGGAAGGATTTGGATATGACATCTCATGTTATAGGACGGGTCTCAGGTTTGGTATTAGAAGCATTGAGATATCAAGTCTCATGGTATAGGAAGGGTCTCAGAATTGGAATGGGAAGAAGTTGGATATCACATCTCAAGCTATAGGAAGGGTCTCAGGATTGGAATGGGAAGGAGTTTGATATCACATCTCATGCCATAGTATGGGTCTCAGATTTGGTAGAAGCATTGGGATATCACATCTCATGCTATCGGAATGGTATCAGTATTGGATTTGGAAGGAGTTGGATATCCCATCTCATGCTATAGGAAAGGTCTCAGGTTGGAATGGGATGGAGTTGGATATCACATTTCATGTTATAGGAAGGGTCTCAGGATTGGAATGGGAAGGACTTGGATATCATATCTCATGCTATAGGAAGGCTCTCAGGTTTGGAAGGGGAAGGAGTTGGATATCACATTTCATGTTAGAGGAAGGATCTCAGGTTTGGTATTAGAGGCCTTGAGATATCACATCTCATGCGATAGGAAGGGTCTCAGGATTGGAATGGGAAGGAGTTGGATATCACATCTCAAGCTATAGGAAGGGTCTCAGGTTTGGTATAAGCATTGAGATATCACATCTCATGCTATAGGAAGGGTCTCAGGATTGGAATGGGAAGGAGTTGGATATCACATCTCATGTTATAGGAAAGATCTCAGGTTTGGTATTAGAAGCATTGAGACATCACATCTCATGTTATAGGAAGGGTCTCAGGATTGGAATGGGAAGAAGTTGGATATCACATCTCATGCTATAGGAAGGGTCTCAGGTTTGGAAGGGGAAGGAGTTGGATATCCAATCTCATGTTATAGGACTGGTCTCAGGTTTGGTATTAGAAGCATTGAGATATCACATCGCATGCTGTAGGAAGGTTCTCAGGTTTGGAATGGGGAGGAATTGGATATCACATCTCATGTCATAGGAAGGATCTCAGGTTTGGTATTAGAAGCATTGAGATATCACATCTCATGCTATAGGAATGGTCTCAGGGTTGGAATGGGAAGGAGTTGGATATTACATTCTTGCTATAGGAAGGGTCTCATGTTTGGAATGGGAAGGAGTTGGATATCACATATGCTATAGGAAGGGTCTCAGGTTTGGAACGGGAAGGAGTTGGATATCCGATCTCATGTTATAGGAAGGGTCTCAGGTTTGGTATAAGCAGTGAGATATCACATCTCTGCTATCAGAAGTGTCTCAAGATTGGAATGGGAAGGAGTTGGATATCCCATCTCATGTTATAGGACGGGTCTCAGGTTTGTTATTAGAATCATTGAGATATCATATTGCACGCTGCAGGAAGGGTCTAAGGATTGGAATGGGAAGGACTTGGATATCACATCTCATGCTATAGATAGGCTCTCAGATTTGGAAAGGGAAGGAGTTGGATATCACATCTCATGCTAAAGGGAGGGTCTCAGGTTTGGAAGGGGAAGGATTTGGAAATCACATCTCATATTATAGGAAGGATCTCAGGTTTGGTATTAGAAGCATTGAGATATCACATCTCATGCTATCGGAAGGATCTCAGGTTTGGTATAAGAGGCATTGAGATATCACATCTCATGCTATCATAAGGGTCTCAGGATTGGAATGGGAAGGAGTTGGATATCACATCTCATGTTATAGGAAGGATCTCAGGTTTGGTATTGGAAGCATTGAGACATCACATCTCATGCTATAGGAAGGGTCTCAGGATTGGAATGGGAAGGAGTTGGATATCACATCTCATGCTATAGGAAGGGTCTCAGGTTGGAATGGGAAGGAGTTGGATATCACATTTCATGTTATAGGAAGGGTCTCAGGATTGGAATGGGAAGGACTTGGATATCATATCTCATGCTATAGGAAGGGTCTCAGGATTGGAATGGGAAGGAGTTGGATATCACATCTCAAGCTATAGGAAGGGTCTCAGGTTTGGTATAAGCATTGAGATATCACATCTCATGCTATAGGAAGGGTCTCAGGATTGGAATGGGAAGGAGTTGTATATGCCATCTCATGCCATAGGAAGGGTCTCAGGTTTGGTATAAGCATTGAGATATCACATCACATGCTATATGAAGGGTCTCAGGATTGGAATGGGAAGGACTTGGATATTACATATCATGCTATAGGCAGGGTCTCAGGTTTGGAAAGGGAAGGAGATGGATATCACATTTCATGTTAGAGGTAGGATCTCAGGTTTGGTATTAGAGGCATTGAGATATCACATCTCATGCTATCAGAAGGGTCTCAGGAATGGAATGGGAAGGAGTTGGATATCACATCTCATGCTAAAGGGAGGGTCTCAGGTTTGGAAGGGGAAGGATTTGGAAATCACATCTCATATTATAGGAAGGATCTCAGGTTTGGTATTAGAAGCATTGAGATATCACATCTCATGCTATCGGAAGGATCTCAGGTTTGGTATAAGAGGCATTGAGATATCACATCTCATGCTATCATAAGGGTCTCAGGATTGGAATGGGAAGGAGTTGGATATCACATCTCATGTTATAGGAAGGATCTCAGGTTTGGTATTGGAAGCATTGAGACATCACATCTCATGCTATAGGAAGGGTCTCAGGATTGGAATGGGAAGGAGTTGGATATCACATCTCATGCTATAGGAAGGGTCTCAGATTTGGTATAAGCATTGAGATATCACATCTCATGCTATAGCAACGGTCTCAGGATTGGAATGGGAAGGAGTTGTATATGACATCTCAGGCCATAGGAAGGGTCTCAGGTTTGATATAAGCATTGAGATATCACATCTCTGCTATCGGAAGGGTCTCAGGATTGGAATGGGAAGGAGTTGGATATCCCATCTGAGTTGGATATCCCATCTCATGTTATAGGAAGGGTCTCAGGTTTGGTATTAGAAGCATTGAGATATCACATCTCATGCTATAGGAAGGGTCTCAGGATTGGAATGGGGAGGACTTGGATGTCACATCTCATGCTATAGGGAGGGTCTCAAGTTTGATATTAGAAGCATTGAGATAACAAATGTCATGATATCGGAAGGGTCTCAGGATTGGAATGGGAAGGAGTTGGATATCACATCTTATGATAAAGGAAGGGTGTAAGGTTTGGAAGGGGAAGGATTTGGATATGACATCTCATGTTATAGGACGGGTCTCAGGTTTGGTATTAGAAGCATTGAGATATCAAGTCTCATGGTATAGGAAGGGTCTCAGAATTGGAATGGGAAGAAGTTGGATATCACATCTCAAGCTATAGGAAGGGTCTCAGGATTGGAATGGGAAGGAGTTTGATATCACATCTCATGCCATAGTATGGGTCTCAGATTTGGTAGAAGCATTGGGATATCACATCTCATGCTATCGGAATGGTATCAGTATTGGATTTGGAAGGAGTTGGATATCCCATCTCATGCTATAGGAAAGGTCTCAGGTTGGAATGGGATGGAGTTGGATATCACATTTCATGTTATAGGAAGGGTCTCAGGATTGGAATGGGAAGGACTTGGATATCATATCTCATGCTATAGGAAGGCTCTCAGGTTTGGAAGGGGAAGGAGTTGGATATCACATTTCATGTTAGAGGAAGGATCTCAGGTTTGGTATTAGAGGCCTTGAGATATCACATCTCATGCGATAGGAAGGGTCTCAGGATTGGAATGGGAAGGAGTTGGATATCACATCTCAAGCTATAGGAAGGGTCTCAGGTTTGGTATAAGCATTGAGATATCACATCTCATGCTATAGGAAGGGTCTCAGGATTGGAATGGGAAGGAGTTGGATATCACATCTCATGTTATAGGAAAGATCTCAGGTTTGGTATTAGAAGCATTGAGACATCACATCTCATGTTATAGGAAGGGTCTCAGGATTGGAATGGGAAGAAGTTGGATATCACATCTCATGCTATAGGAAGGGTCTCAGGTTTGGAAGGGGAAGGAGTTGGATATCCAATCTCATGTTATAGGACTGGTCTCAGGTTTGGTATTAGAAGCATTGAGATATCACATCGCATGCTGTAGGAAGGTTCTCAGGTTTGGAATGGGGAGGAATTGGATATCACATCTCATGTCATAGGAAGGATCTCAGGTTTGGTATTAGAAGCATTGAGATATCACATCTCATGCTATAGGAATGGTCTCAGGGTTGGAATGGGAAGGAGTTGGATATTACATTCTTGCTATAGGAAGGGTCTCATGTTTGGAATGGGAAGGAGTTGGATATCACATATGCTATAGGAAGGGTCTCAGGTTTGGAACGGGAAGGAGTTGGATATCCGATCTCATGTTATAGGAAGGGTCTCAGGTTTGGTATAAGCAGTGAGATATCACATCTCTGCTATCAGAAGTGTCTCAAGATTGGAATGGGAAGGAGTTGGATATCCCATCTCATGTTATAGGACGGGTCTCAGGTTTGTTATTAGAATCATTGAGATATCATATTGCACGCTGCAGGAAGGGTCTAAGGATTGGAATGGGAAGGACTTGGATATCACATCTCATGCTATAGATAGGCTCTCAGATTTGGAAAGGGAAGGAGTTGGATATCACATTTCATGTTAGAGGAAGGATCTCAGGTTTGGTATTGTTAAGACGGATTTCTGAACTCTGTCCTGGTGGCGCAGAAGTTCAGAAGGCCAACCTAATTACTTGGAACAGGGTAACCTCTGGACAAGCCAGACCAATCAAGGTAGCGATCGCGGCGGTCAAGACTAGGTCTCAAGAGGGGTGAGGGTGACTGAAAGCCCGCAGTGAGCACACAAAGCAAGAGCGCTTACAAACTACTCCAAACAGGGGTTATATCAAAAATATAAACACATTTATTTTAAGGCCTTTAAAACAACGACCGTAGCGAGAAAATCACAATATCACAATATTAAACCAACACATACCATATCAACACAATATATATACAAATACACAGTCGCAAGCGTTTAAAGCACGAAATATGTAGTCCACCTGCCAGGGAAGGAAAACAGGCAGTGCGATAATGCTTTCGACTCAGTTCGCCTTCATAGGCACCTAACTAGATGGAAGTCCGAGCCCTGCGAAGAGTGGAGCCTTGTGCTCAAAGTACCTGCCACGCCGGTGCCGACGGGCACAAGGGGAAGCTCTTCGGAGGAAGTCAGGCGGTTCACGTTAGTGCACAGCAGAAGAAGAACAGGTTCCGCAACTCAAGCGCAGCCTCCACAGCGGGCAGAAGCAGAGCGCGAGCGCGGCAAAAGGGTGCTGTTTTTACACAGCAGGGAAAAGCAATGGGATACTGCAGGAGGGCGACCAGATCCTAGATATACTACTCACCGGTCCCCGAAGCAAGCAGACCCAGGCTTCTCCACGATAGTTTCAGCAGCTGGCAGGTTCAGAAGAGCAGGGAACGCTTTGTAGTCGTGTAGAGCAAAAAGACGTCCCAATCGACGAAACCGGCACAGTTTTGTTGCCGCACAGGACAACGGAGCGGCCGTGCGTATTCGAGCCAAATGAACCCTCCTCCCTTCATACCTGGGGACGCCAAGCGTACGAAGCGTGGGAGAGGGACAAGGACTCGCAATACAACACAACCTGGCGGCGGTTGCAGAGCCAAACTCCTTTGTAAGCTGGTCAGTCAACTGGATGGCCCAGAGACGCTTCCGAAGGCTTACTTGGCAGGAGATGGTTGAAGATGCCGGGAATAGCTGTTCCTGCTATTCCAAAGGTCGAAGCACCAGTACAGGCCTTCTGGTTCGATCAAAGGAGGACAGGGGCTCTCCGGACGACAGCAGTGCAAAGGAGGATTCCTTCAGCGGGTCACCAGCGATTCCTCGGTCCAGCCTCGTAGTTGCAGGATACTTGGCTCCTGTATTCCTTCGTTCGTGAGAACTCAGGAGATCGACATGGTAGTGGTGTTTCCAGCCCCCTCTTATCCATGGTTCCCTTCGCGCCAAAACGGAGGGGAGCCAATGGGAGATCCGCTCATCAAAACACATACCATACGTGGACCAATCACGGACCACGGTGGTCCCAGGCATTCACACCACCCTAGACTCTCTGGCACCCAGGATGTGTATTGGGACCAGACATCCCAGCCCACACCCTGGAGGCACACAAACGACATGTAGAAGCCCGCGAAAGCAACCACGTTTCGCGGGAAAGTACATGCCCAAATAAGGAAGGCCCCGGGTCGCCGGACCTGGGGAAGGTGAAGGGAGCAAGACGGACAGTGGACAGGACAAAGGAGCCTCGCGGCCTGGCCATTTTGGGAGCCAGGCCACCATTTTGGGTTCAGTGCAAAAACGTGCTCAGAACGCCAAAAGGAGCTCAAAATAAACAAAACGATCGCTGCCACCATTCCAGTCCCTGAATGACTTGCACCGATCAAATACCATCCTAAAAGAGTATCTAGGGCCTGTAGAAGGCTAGAGACCCAAGAGAGCTGTAACTTAGTTTACAGTGCCCTCTTGTGTCGTGTTGCACTAAAGCTGCGACACGATAAAAGAAACTACGGGAAACCACGTTCCCCGGTACTGACTGTCTTAAGGGCATGTCAGTTTCCCCGTAAGAAAGGAGCGAAAGCCCAGAGAAGTGCGGCAGAAGGCTGTACTTCTCTGGCAAAGTCAAGAACAAGGTTAAAAACAATAGCAAAAAGTTTAGGGGTTGCCACATGGAAGGAAAATTCCCTACAATTATGAAATCTTTCCTAACACTCGCCCCTCCCAGACTATGGACAGGGGGAACTAATCCACCCCTGGATGAGTCTCTTGTTCAGGTCGGTTAAACATTCTGGACAACCCATCAGCATTGCTATGTTGGACACCTGGTCTATGCTCAATAGTGAAGTCGAAGCCTTGAAGACTTATGGACCACCTAAGCAACTTTGGATTCTCCCCCTTCATGTTCATTAGCCACTTTAACGGCTTATGGTCAGTCTGCACAGTGAAGTGGGTCCCATAGAGGTAGGGCCTCAGCTTCCTTAGGGCCCACACAACAGAGAAACATTCTTTCTCTACCGTGGACCACCTGAGCTCTCTGTCCTTAAGCTGGCGACTAATAAATCCGATAGGGTGTTCCTTACCCTTCTCATCTACTTGTGATAGTACAGCTCCTATCCCAGTGTCAGAGGCATCCGTCTGCACGATAAAAGGTCTTTGATAATCAGGGGCCCTGAGCACAGGGGCCTGGCACAAGGAGTCTTTTAAGCCATTGAAGGCCTTCTCACACTCGTCGGTCCAAGTTACCTTCTTGGGTTTCTTCTGAGTTGTGAGGGCAGTCAGAGGAGCAGCTATGGTACCATAGTCTGCCACAAAATTGCGGTAATACCCCGTGAGTCCTAAAAAGGCTCTCACTTGGGTTTGCGTAGTGGGGGTAGGCCAGTCTTGTACTGCTTGTACTTTACTGGGTAGAGGCTGTATCCTCCCTCCACCTACTTCATGTCCAAGGTAAACCACTGAGCCTTGTCCAATCTGGCACTTACTAGCCTTTATGGTCAAGTGGGCTTTCTGAAGAGCCTGGAGCACAATCCCGAGGTGTTTCACATGGTCTTCCCAGGTGGCACTGAAAACTGCTATATCGTCCAGATATGCAAGACAGAATTCGTCCAACCCATTCAACACATGATTCACAAGCCTCTGGAAAGTGGCAGGTGCATTCTTCAACCCGAACGGCATTACCCGGAATTGGTAAAGGCCGTCTGGTGTAGAAAATGCTGTCTTCTCCCTGGCATGTTCTGCTAACGCTATTTGCCAATAGCCAGCAGTGAGGTCAAACGTGCTGAGGTACTTGGAGGCACCCAAAGTATCCACCAGCTCATCTGTTCGAGGCAAGGGGTGGGCATCTGTCTTGGTGACAGCATTCAGAGCCCTGTAATCCACGCAGAACCTCAATTCAGAAGTGCCTGCCTTTGGAACCAGAACCACAGGACTGGACCAAGGACTACTAGAGGGTTCAATCACCCCAAGGTCTAACATTTTGTTGACCTCGGTCTTAATATAAGACCGTACTTTATCTGACATCCTGTATCCCCTACTTTTGGTAGGTACACTGTCTCCTGTGTCAATGTTATGTTTGCACCAAGGTGTCAAACCAGGCGACTGTGAGAACAGGGGTGAAAACTGCCTAAGCAAACTTTTCACCTCCGCCTGCTGATCAGAAGTCAGGTGAGGGGCCACTCGGACACCCTCAATGGAGCTATCTGAAGGACCGCTGTGGAACAGGTCGGGGAGAGGTTCTGACTCCTCTTCCTCAACGTCTGACGCCAGTAGCAGTGCTGCGATTTCGACTCTTGGGACGAAAGCCTTCAGCCTATTCACGTGGAACACTTTTGGAGCCTGTCCAGGCCTTCCAAGGTCCACTAAATAGTTCACCTCACCCAGGGGCTCCACCACTGTGTAAGGGCCTGACCATTTGTCCTGTAAAGCTCAAGGCCTTATAGGATTCATGATCAGGACTTGCTGACCAGGTGTAAAGTTGATGAGGGAAGCTTTCTGGTCGTACCAATGTTTCACCAGCGCTTGCCCTGCCTTCAACTTATCACTAGCCAAGCCCATCAGAAGTACCATCCGTTTTCTGAGCCCTAGCACATAGTCAACTACATTGGTAGTAACAGGGGGAGTGGGCATCTCCCATCCCTCCTTGACAATGGCTAAGGGTCCCCGTACGGGATGACCGAACAGAAGTTCGAAGGGGCTGAAGCCAACACCCTCCTGTGGTACTTCTCGGTAGGCAAACAGCAAGCATGGTAAAAGAAGATCCCATTTTCTTCTCTGGGGCTCCTCCAGAGCCCCAATCATGCTCTTTAACGTTCTGTTGAAACGTTCCACCAGACCATTGGTCTGGGGGTGGTATGCAGAAGAGAACTTGTAGGTGACCCCACATTCTTTCCACATAGCCTGCATATACTTCGACATAAAGTTGCTGCCACGATCTGACACAACTTCTTTAGGGAAGCCAACCCTAGTAAATATGCCGAGTAAAGCTTTTGCAACTGACTTGGCAGTTACAGTTTTCAATGGGATGGCCTCAGGATACCTGGTTGCATGGTCGACCAGCACCAGGATAAACCTATTGCCCGAGGATGTTTGCGGGTCAAGGGGACCAACGATGTCGATCCCTACCCTTTCAAATGGTACCCCCACAACTGGGAGCGGTACCAACGGAGCTTGGATTGTCGCGCCAACCTTACCAGACAACTGGCAGGAGGCGCAACTCCTGCAGTGACTTTCTACTTGCACCCCCATCTTGGGCCAGTAGAAGTGCATGGATAACCTTTGCTTGGTCCTCTTCATACCAAGGTGACCAGCAAGGGGAACTTCATGCGCCAACTGCAGGAGGAAGGGTCTAACAGCAAGGGGAACCACCAACCTCCTATGGTCTCCTTCTGTAGACTCTGTGGGCTCACTATACAGGAGTCCACCTTCCCAATAAATCCTATGCTTCCCAGGAGGTTCACCCTCAAGCTGGGAGCAGGCCTGTCTCCTTAGGCCTTCCAGAGATGGGCACTCTCGTTGGCCTTTACTGAATTCGTCCCTATCAGGACCTCCTTCAACTAACAAGTCTTTTAGTTCAGGATGATCGTTCGGGTCGAATACTTCAGGCATCGCCACCTCCTCGTCAGGCTCGGGCGATTGACCAACTTCCTCCACCGCAGTGGTAGGCGAGCTCGGGGGTATATTCTCTTTCCCCCGTCTTGACTTGTAGACTCCTTTCGCCTTGGGTTTCCCCTTCGGCTGGGGCGGCGTATTGGACTTGGCCAATGCTGCCCGTGCTTGAGACCGTGTGTAGGGTCTTTCGGCAGTGTCTCCTACGAGCCCTAAAGCTCTGAGATCATTACCCAATAAGACCTTTCCCGGGACGTTTCTCTGAATGCTCACTGGAATCCTGAAAGCTGTACCATTTAAAGTTAGATTAACAGGGATCACGGGAACCATACGGAGGGGGCCGTCAGCCAACTTAGTGGGCATCAGAGTAGCTCTGGCAACTTCCTCTGAGTCTACCAAGGTAGAATCCACTACAGTTCGACTGCACCCACTATCCCTAAGAGCTGGAGTATCCACTCCATTGATCAGCACACTGTCTTTAAAGTAGTGCTTGGTATTATCCGGAATCCTAGCATACGCCTCTGCGACTTTAGGCTCCCAGGAACCCAGGGACACTAAAACTACCTCGGCCTCTATTCCGCTGGGAAATGAGTCCGAGGAGAAGGATGCTCCTGTAATCTCTTCTTCCTCGTAGGAGGAGAAGGCCAGATTAGCGGAGTGGACCCCCAAAGGTCTAACCTTACAACGGGGATCCCCCTTCACATGGTCAGTTGCTCCACAAGAAAAACAAGCCCCAGTGGGTCTGTTTACGTAGGGAGGCTTATTGTAACCAGAGTTCTGTTTCGGAGGCGCACCTCCACCACCCTGTGAGTTCTCTTGTGTCTTACCCTTGTTTTTCTTTTTGTGGCCCTTTTGGGAAGAAGATTTAGCAGATTCCCCACCCTCCATATCTTTGGACTTTTTCCCCTCCTCCTGCTTACCAGGATGAGTTTTGTCCTTATGGGACACTCGATGTGACACCCATAAGTCTGCTGCAATGGCCAGCTTCTTAGGATCTATCTCCTTCGAATCGGCCAAATGCTGCTTAAGCTCCGGGGAAGAAGAAGCAAAAATGTGTTCCAGCATGACAAGATTTATCATGCCGTCGAAGGTAGAAACCTTATAGCCTTCGACCCAGCCAGTTAAGTTTTTCAAAGATTCAGCGACATAAGATACCCAAGTACCACCTTCCTTTTTCTTATACTCTCGAAAACGCTTTAAATATTGGGCCGGAGTCTTCCCAAACTTTAAAATGAGAGTCTGCTTTAACATTGCGAAATCAGCCCGCTCAGCCTTCGACATTTCCATAATGGCACTACAGCCAGAATGGGGCAGTCTACTGAGCAACCACGCAATCTTATCAGCACTGTCAACTTTTTGAACCTCGCATGCATACTCAAACGCATTCAGCCAGTCCATAATGTCATTCCTTTCTTCATACACACTGAGCAGATCTTTTGGAAACCGTGGATGAGAGGAAGCCCCAGAACCATGTCCAGGACCCTTGGATCCATTTGCAACCTGAAGCTTGGCCAGTTCCAACTGGTGATCCCTGTCTTTTTGTTTTTCTGCCTGTTCGATTTTTAGTTTGGCTATGCTGAATTCAAGCTCCTGCTGCCTAAACCGCAGCTCTTGCTTCTTGAATTCAAGCATAGCCTCCCCATCAGCACTGGCAGAGGAAACATTAGACATTGCATCCTCCCTGTCCTCGTGGTCGTGATGGATCAGTGCAGCGGCAGAACCGTCGGTTCTGCCAGTGAGAGCAGCCCCACCACCTTCCGCACTGTCCTCAGAAGTAATAGCGTCAAGCTGCGCTTCTTGCCACGCCACGATTCTTTGGATCATTTCCAATTTCGTGCCTTGAGAGGAAACACCTCTCTCCGCACACATCTTTTTCAGCGTTTCTGATTTGGAAGCATTTAAAGTTAACAACGTACTTGTTTCCATACTGTTTGATAGGACTATGGCCTTTTTAAAGTTATACTATAACAATTCACTACGTGTACTGTTTGGAATAACCTGAAATGCCTTTGTTCGAGCGCAACACTGGATACCTTCAGTCGTATCCCACCGCTGTACACCAATTTGTTAAGACGGATTTCTGAACTCTGTCCTGGTGGCGCAGAAGTTCAGAAGGCCAACCTAATTACTTGGAACAGGGTAACCTCTGGACAAGCCAGACCAATCAAGGTAGCGATCGCGGCGGTCAAGACTAGGTCTCAAGAGGGGTGAGGGTGACTGAAAGCCCGCAGTGAGCACACAAAGCAAGAGCGCTTACAAACTACTCCAAACAGGGGTTATATCAAAAATATAAACACATTTATTTTAAGGCCTTTAAAACAACGACCGTAGCGAGAAAATCACAATATCACAATATTAAACCAACACATACCATATCAACACAATATATATACAAATACACAGTCGCAAGCGTTTAAAGCACGAAATATGTAGTCCACCTGCCAGGGAAGGAAAACAGGCAGTGCGATAATGCTTTCGACTCAGTTCGCCTTCATAGGCACCTAACTAGATGGAAGTCCGAGCCCTGCGAAGAGTGGAGCCTTGTGCTCAAAGTACCTGCCACGCCGGTGCCGACGGGCACAAGGGGAAGCTCTTCGGAGGAAGTCAGGCGGTTCACGTTAGTGCACAGCAGAAGAAGAACAGGTTCCGCAACTCAAGCGCAGCCTCCACAGCGGGCAGAAGCAGAGCGCGAGCGCGGCAAAAGGGTGCTGTTTTTACACAGCAGGGAAAAGCAATGGGATACTGCAGGAGGGCGACCAGATCCTAGATATACTACTCACCGGTCCCCGAAGCAAGCAGACCCAGGCTTCTCCACGATAGTTTCAGCAGCTGGCAGGTTCAGAAGAGCAGGGAACGCTTTGTAGTCGTGTAGAGCAAAAAGACGTCCCAATCGACGAAACCGGCACAGTTTTGTTGCCGCACAGGACAACGGAGCGGCCGTGCGTATTCGAGCCAAATGAACCCTCCTCCCTTCAGACCTGGGGACGCCAAGCGTACGAAGCGTGGGAGAGGGACAAGGACTCGCAATACAACACAACCTGGCGGCGGTTGCAGAGCCAAACTCCTTTGTAAGCTGGTCAGTCAACTGGATGGCCCAGAGACGCTTCCGAAGGCTTACTTGGCAGGAGATGGTTGAAGATGCCGGGAATAGCTGTTCCTGCTATTCCAAAGGTCGAAGCACCAGTACAGGCCTTCTGGTTCGATCAAAGGAGGACAGGGGCTCTCCGGACGACAGCAGTGCAAAGGAGGATTCCTTCAGCGGGTCACCAGCGATTCCTCGGTCCAGCCTCGTAGTTGCAGGATACTTGGCTCCTGTATTCCTTCGTTCGTGAGAACTCAGGAGATCGACATGGTAGTGGTGTTTCCAGCCCCCTCTTATCCATGGTTCCCTTCGCGCCAAAACGGAGGGGAGCCAATGGGAGATCCGCTCATCAAAACACATACCATACGTGGACCAATCACGGACCACGGTGGTCCCAGGCATTCACACCACCCTAGACTCTCTGGCACCCAGGATGTGTATTGGGACCAGACATCCCAGCCCACACCCTGGAGGCACACAAACGACATGTAGAAGCCCGCGAAAGCAACCACGTTTCGCGGGAAAGTACATGCCCAAATAAGGAAGGCCCCGGGTCGCCGGACCTGGGGAAGGTGAAGGGAGCAAGACGGACAGTGGACAGGACAAAGGAGCCTCGCGGCCTGGCCATTTTGGGAGCCAGGCCACCATTTTGGGTTCAGTGCAAAAACGTGCTCAGAACGCCAAAAGGAGCTCAAAATAAACAAAACGATCGCTGCCACCATTCCAGTCCCTGAATGACTTGCACCGATCAAATACCATCCTAAAAGAGTATCTAGGGCCTGTAGAAGGCTAGAGACCCAAGAGAGCTGTAACTTAGTTTACAGTGCCCTCTTGTGTCGTGTTGCACTAAAGCTGCGACACGATAAAAGAAACTACGGGAAACCACGTTCCCCGGTACTGACTGTCTTAAGGGCATGTCAGTTTCCCCGTAAGAAAGGAGCGAAAGCCCAGAGAAGTGCGGCAGAAGGCTGTACTTCTCTGGCAAAGTCAAGAACAAGGTTAAAAACAATAGCAAAAAGTTTAGGGGTTGCCACATGGAAGGAAAATTCCCTACAATTATGAAATCTTTCCTAACACTCGCCCCTCCCAGACTATGGACAGGGGGAACTAATCCACCCCTGGATGAGTCTCTTGTTCAGGTCGGTTAAACATTCTGGACAACCCATCAGCATTGCTATGTTGGACACCTGGTCTATGCTCAATAGTGAAGTCGAAGCCTTGAAGACTTATGGACCACCTAAGCAACTTTGGATTCTCCCCCTTCATGTTCATTAGCCACTTTAACGGCTTATGGTCAGTCTGCACAGTGAAGTGGGTCCCATAGAGGTAGGGCCTCAGCTTCCTTAGGGCCCACACAACAGAGAAACATTCTTTCTCTACCGTGGACCACCTGAGCTCTCTGTCCTTAAGCTGGCGACTAATAAATCCGATAGGGTGTTCCTTACCCTTCTCATCTACTTGTGATAGTACAGCTCCTATCCCAGTGTCAGAGGCATCCGTCTGCACGATAAAAGGTCTTTGATAATCAGGGGCCCTGAGCACAGGGGCCTGGCACAAGGAGTCTTTTAAGCCATTGAAGGCCTTCTCACACTCGTCGGTCCAAGTTACCTTCTTGGGTTTCTTCGGAGTTGTGAGGGCAGTCAGAGGAGCAGCTATGGTACCATAGTCTGCCACAAAATTGCGGTAATACCCCGTGAGTCCTAAAAAGGCTCTCACTTGGGTTTGCGTAGTGGGGGTAGGCCAGTCTTGTACTGCTTGTACTTTACTGGGTAGAGGCTGTATCCTCCCTCCACCTACTTCATGTCCAAGGTAAACCACTGAGCCTTGTCCAATCTGGCACTTACTAGCCTTTATGGTCAAGTGGGCTTTCTGAAGAGCCTGGAGCACAATCCCGAGGTGTTTCACATGGTCTTCCCAGGTGGCACTGAAAACTGCTATATCGTCCAGATATGCAAGACAGAATTCGTCCAACCCATTCAACACATGATTCACAAGCCTCTGGAAAGTGGCAGGTGCATTCTTCAACCCGAACGGCATTACCCGGAATTGGTAAAGGCCGTCTGGTGTAGAAAATGCTGTCTTCTCCCTGGCATGTTCTGCTAACGCTATTTGCCAATAGCCAGCAGTGAGGTCAAACGTGCTGAGGTACTTGGAGGCACCCAAAGTATCCACCAGCTCATCTGTTCGAGGCAAGCGGTGGGCATCTGTCTTGGTGACAGCATTCAGAGCCCTGTAATCCACGCAGAACCTCAATTCAGAAGTGCCTGCCTTTGGAACCAGAACCACAGGACTGGACCAAGGACTACTAGAGGGTTCAATCACCCCAAGGTCTAACATTTTGTTGACCTCGGTCTTAATATAAGACCGTACTTTATCTGACATCCTGTATCCCCTACTTTTGGTAGGTACACTGTCTCCTGTGTCAATGTTATGTTTGCACCAAGGTGTCAAACCAGGCGACTGTGAGAACAGGGGTGAAAACTGCCTAAGCAAACTTTTCACCTCCGCCTGCTGATCAGAAGTCAGGTGAGGGGCCACTCGGACACCCTCAATGGAGCTATCTGAAGGACCGCTGTGGAACATGTCGGGGAGAGGTTCTGACTCCTCTTCCTCAACGTCTGACGCCAGTAGCAGTGCTGCGATTTCGACTCTTGGGACGAAAGCCTTCAGCCTATTCACGTGGAACACTTTTGGAGCCTGTCCAGGCCTTCCAAGGTCCACTAAATAGTTCACCTCACCCAGGGGCTCCACCACTGTGTAAGGGCCTGACCATTTGTCCTGTAAAGCTCAAGGCCTTATAGGATTCATGATCAGGACTTGCTGACCAGGTGTAAAGTTGATGAGGGAAGCTTTCTGGTCGTACCAATGTTTCACCAGCGCTTGCCCTGCCTTCAACTTATCACTAGCCAAGCCCATCAGAAGTACCATCCGTTTTCTGAGCCCTAGCACATAGTCAACTACATTGGTAGTAACAGGGGGAGTGGGCATCTCCCATCCCTCCTTGACAATGGCTAAGGGTCCCCGTACGGGATGACCGAACAGAAGTTCGAAGGGGCTGAAGCCAACACCCTCCTGTGGTACCTCTCGGTAGGCAAACAGCAAGCATGGTAAAAGAAGATCCCATTTTCTTCTCTGGGGCTCCTCCAGAGCCCCAATCATGCTCTTTAACGTTCTGTTGAAACGTTCCACCAGACCATTGGTCTGGGGGTGGTATGCAGAAGAGAACTTGTAGGTGACCCCACATTCTTTCCACATAGCCTGCATATACTTCGACATAAAGTTGCTGCCACGATCTGACACAACTTCTTTAGGGAAGCCAACCCTAGTAAATATGCCGAGTAAAGCTTTTGCAACTGACTTGGCAGTTACAGTTTTCAATGGGATGGCCTCAGGATACCTGGTTGCATGGTCGACCAGCACCAGGATAAACCTATTGCCCGAGGATGTTTGCGGGTCAAGGGGACCAACGATGTCGATCCCTACCCTTTCAAATGGTACCCCCACAACTGGGAGCGGTACCAACGGAGCTTGGATTGTCGCGCCAACCTTACCAGACAACTGGCAGGAGGCGCAACTCCTGCAGTGACTTTCTACTTGCACCCCCATCTTGGGCCAGTAGAAGTGCATGGATAACCTTTGCTTGGTCCTCTTCATACCAAGGTGACCAGCAAGGGGAACTTCATGCGCCAACTGCAGGAGGAAGGGTCTAACAGCAAGGGGAACCACCAACCTCCTATGGTCTCCTTCTGTAGACTCTGTGGGCTCACTATACAGGAGTCCACCTTCCCAATAAATCCTATGCTTCCCAGGAGGTTCACCCTCAAGCTGGGAGCAGGCCTGTCTCCTTAGGCCTTCCAGAGATGGGCACTCTCGTTGGCCTTTACTGAATTCGTCCCTATCAGGACCTCCTTCAACTAACAAGTCTTTTAGTTCAGGATGATCGTTCGGGTCGAATACTTCAGGCATCGCCACCTCCTCGTCAGGCTCGGGCGATTGACCAACTTCCTCCACCGCAGTGGTAGGCGAGCTCGGGGGAATATTCTCTTTCCCCCGTCTTGACTTGTAGACTCCTTTCGCCTTGGGTTTCCCCTTCGGCTGGGGCGGCGTATTGGACTTGGCCAATGCTGCCCGTGCTTGAGACCGTGTGTAGGGTCTTTCGGCAGTGTCTCCTACGAGCCCTAAAGCTCTGAGATCATTACCCAATAAGACCTTTCCCGGGACGTTTCTCTGAATGCTCACTGGAATCCTGACAGCTGTACCATTTAAAGTTAGATTAACAGGGATCACGGGAACCATACGGAGGGGGCCGTCAGCCAACTTAGTGGGCATCAGAGTAGCTCTGGCAACTTCCTCTGAGTCTACCAAGGTAGAATCCACTACAGTTCGACTGCACCCACTATCCCTAAGAGCTGGAGTATCCACTCCATTGATCAGCACACTGTCTTTAAAGTAGTGCTTGGTATTATCCGGAATCCTAGCATACGCCTCTGCGACTTTAGGCTCCCAGGAACCCAGGGACACTAAAACTACCTCGGCCTCTATTCCGCTGGGAAATGAGTCCGAGGAGAAGGATGCTCCTGTAATCTCTTCTTCCTCGTAGGAGGAGAAGGCCAGATTAGCGGAGTGGACCCCCAAAGGTCTAACCTTACAACGGGGATCCCCCTTCACATGGTCAGTTGCTCCACAAGAAAAACAAGCCCCAGTGGGTCTGTTTACGTAGGGAGGCTTATTGTAACCAGAGTTCTGTTTCGGAGGCGCACCTCCACCACCCTGTGAGTTCTCTTGTGTCTTACCCTTGTTTTTCTTTTTGTGGCCCTTTTGGGAAGAAGATTTAGCAGATTCCCCACCCTCCATATCTTTGGACTTTTTCCCCTCCTCCTGCTTACCAGGATGAGTTTTGTCCTTATGGGACACTCGATGTGACACCCATAAGTCTGCTGCAATGGCCAGCTTCTTAGGATCTATCTCCTTCGAATCGGCCAAATGCTGCTTAAGCTCCGGGGAAGAAGAAGCAAAAATGTGTTCCAGCATGACAAGATTTATCATGCCGTCGAAGGTAGAAACCTTATAGCCTTCGACCCAGCCAGTTAAGTTTTTCAAAGATTCAGCGACATAAGATACCCAAGTACCACCTTCCTTTTTCTTATACTCTCGAAAACGCTTTAAATATTGGGCCGGAGTCTTCCCAAACTTTAAAATGAGAGTCTGCTTTAACATTGCGAAATCAGCCCGCTCAGCCTTCGACATTTCCATAATGGCACTACAGCCAGAATGGGGCAGTCTACTGAGCAACCACGCAATCTTATCAGCATTGTCAACTTCCTAGACCTCGCATGCATACTCAAACGCATTCAGCCAGTCCATAATGTCATTCCTCTCTTCATACACACTGAGCAGATCTTTTGGAAACCGTGGATGAGAGGAGGCCCCAGACCCATGTCCAGGACCCTTGGACCCATTTGCAACCTGAAGCTTGGCCAGTTCCAACTGGTGATCCCTGTCTTTTTGTTTTTCTGCCTGTTCGATTTTTAGTTTGGCTATGCTGAATTCAAGCTCCTGCTGCCTAAACCGCAGCTCTTGCTTCTTGAATTCAAGCATAGCCTCCCCATCAGCACTGGCAGAGGAAACATTAGACAGCTCGTCCTCCCTGTCCTCGTGGTCGCGGTGGAACAGTGCGGCGGCAGAACCGTCGGTTCTACCAGTGAGAGCAGCCCCACCACCTTCCGCACTGTCCTCAGAAGTAATAGCGTCAAGCTGCGCTTCTTGCCACGCCACGATTCTTTGGATCATTTCCAATTTCATGCCTTGAGAGGAAACACCTCTCTCCGCACACATCTTTTTCAGCGTTTCTGATTTGGAAGCATTTAAAGTTAACAACGTACTTGTTTCCATACTGTTTGATAGGACTATGGCCTTTTTAAAGTTATACTATAACAATTCACTACGTGTACTGTTTGGAATAACCTGAAATGCCTTAGTTCGAGCGCAACACTGGATACCTTCAGTCGTATCCCACCGCTGTACACCAATTTGTTAAGACGGATTTCTGAACTCTGTCCTGGTGGCGCAGAAGTTCAGAAGGCCAACCTAATTACTTGGAACAGGGTAACCTCTGGACAAGCCAGACCAATCAAGGTAGCGATCGCGGCGGTCAAGACTAGGTCTCAAGAGGGGTGAGGGTGACTGAAAGCCCGCAGTGAGCACACAAAGCAAGAGCGCTTACAAACTACTCCAAACAGGGGTTATATCAAAAATATAAACACATTTATTTTAAGGCCTTTAAAACAACGACCGTAGCGAGAAAATCACAATATCACAATATTAAACCAACACATACCATATCAACACAATATATATACAAATACACAGTCGCAAGCGTTTAAAGCACGAAATATGTAGTCCACCTGCCAGGGAAGGAAAACAGGCAGTGCGATAATGCTTTCGACTCAGTTCGCCTTCATAGGCACCTAACTAGATGGAAGTCCGAGCCCTGCGAAGAGTGGAGCCTTGTGCTCAAAGTACCTGCCACGCCGGTGCCGACGGGCACAAGGGGAAGCTCTTCGGAGGAAGTCAGGCGGTTCACGTTAGTGCACAGCAGAAGAAGAACAGGTTCCGCAACTCAAGCGCAGCCTCCACAGCGGGCAGAAGCAGAGCGCGAGCGCGGCAAAAGGGTGCTGTTTTTACACAGCAGGGAAAAGCAATGGGATACTGCAGGAGGGCGACCAGATCCTAGATATACTACTCACCGGTCTCCGAAGCAAGCAGACCCAGGCTTCTCCACGATAGTTTCAGCAGCTGGCAGGTTCAGAAGAGCAGGGAACGCTTTGTAGTCGTGTAGAGCAAAAAGACGTCCCAATCGACGAAACCGGCACAGTTTTGTTGCCGCACAGGACAACGGAGCGGCCGTGCGTATTCGAGCCAAATGAACCCTCCTCCCTTCAGACCTGGGGACGCCAAGCGTACGAAGCGTGGGAGAGGGACAAGGACTCGCAATACAACACAACCTGGCGGCGGTTGCAGAGCCAAACTCCTTTGTAAGCTGGTCAGTCAACTGGATGGCCCAGAGACGCTTCCGAAGGCTTACTTGGCAGGAGATGGTTGAAGATGCCGGGAATAGCTGTTCCTGCTATTCCAAAGGTCGAAGCACCAGTACAGGCCTTCTGGTTCGATCAAAGGAGGACAGGGGCTCTCCGGACGACAGCAGTGCAAAGGAGGATTCCTTCAGCGGGTCACCAGCGATTCCTCGGTCCAGCCTCGTAGTTGCAGGATACTTGGCTCCTGTATTCCTTCGTTCGTGAGAACTCAGGAGATCGACATGGTAGTGGTGTTTCCAGCCCCCTCTTATCCACGGTTCCCTTCGCGCCAAAACGGAGGGGAGCCAATGGGAGATCCGCTCATCAAAACACATACCATACGTGGACCAATCACGGACCACGGTGGTCCCAGGCATTCACACCACCCTAGACTCTCTGGCACCCAGGATGTGTATTGGGACCAGACATCCCAGCCCACACCCTGGAGGCACACAAACGACATGTAGAAGCCCGCGAAAGCAACCACGTTTCGCGGGAAAGTACATGCCCAAATAAGGAAGGCCCCGGGTCGCCGGACCTGGGGAAGGTGCAGGGAGCAAGACGGACAGTGGACAGGACAAAGGAGCCTCGCGGCCTGGCCATTTTGGGAGCCAGGCCACCATTTTGGGTTCAGTGCAAAAACGTGCTCAGAACGCCAAAAGGAGCTCAAAATAAACTTGCACCGATCAAATACCATCCTAAAAGAGTATCTAGGGCCTGTAGAAGGCTAGAGACCCAAGAGAGCTGTAACTTAGCTTACAGTGCCCTCTTGTGTCGTGTTGCACTAAAGCTGCGACACGATAAAAGAAACTACGGGAAACCACGTTCCCCGGTACTGACTGTCTTAAGGGCATGTCAGTTTCCCCGTAAGAAAGGAGCGAAAGCCCAGAGAAGTGCGGCAGAAGGCTGTACTTCTCTGGCAAAGTCAAGAACAAGGTTAAAAACAATAGCAAAAAGTTTAGGGGTTGCCACATGGAAGGAAAATTCCCTACAATTATGAAATCTTTCCCAACAGGTATTAGAGGCATTGAGATATCACATCTCATGCTATAGGAAGCGTCTCAGGATTGGAATGGGAAGGAGTTGGGTATCACATCTCATGCTATAGGAAGGGTCTCAGGATTGGTATAAGTATTGAGATATAACATCTCATGCTATAGGAAGGGTCTCAGGATTGGAATGGAAGGAGTTGGATATCACATCTCATTTTATAGGAAGGATCTCAGGTTTGGTATTAGAAGCATTGAGACATCACATCTCATGCTATAGGAAGGGTCTCAGGATTGGAATGGGAAGGAGTTGGATATCACATCTCATGCTATAGGAAGGGTCTCAGGTTTGGTATAAGCATTGAGATATCACATCTCATGCTATAGGAAGGGTCTCAGGATTGGAATGGGAAGGAGTTGTATATGACATCTCATGCCGTAGGAAGGGTCTCAGGTTTCGTATAAGCATTGAGATATCACATCTCTGCTATCGGAAGGGTCTCAGGATTGGAATGGGAAGGAGTTGGATATCCCATCTCATGTTATAGGAAGAGTCTCAGGTTTGGTATTAGAAGCATTGGATATCACATATCATGCTATAGGAAGTGTCTCAGGATTGGAATGGGAAGGACTTGGATATCACATCTCATGCTATAGGGAGGGTCTCAAGTTTGATATTAGAAGCATTGAGATATCACATCTCATGCTATAGGAAGGGTCTCAGGATTGGAATGGGAAGGAGTTGGATATCACATCTCATGCTATAGGAAGGGTCTCAGGTTTGGTATAAGCAGTGAGATATCACATCTCATACTATAGGAAGGGTCTCAGGATTGGAAAGGGAAGGAGTTGGATATCACATCTCATGTTATAGGAAGGATCTCAGGTTTGGTATGAGCATTGAGATATCACATCTCTGCTATCGGAAGGGTCTCAGGATTGGAATGGGAAGGAGTTGGATATTCCCATCTCATGTTATAGGAAGGGTCTCAGGTTTTGTATTAGAAGCATTGAGATATCACATCTCATGCTGTAGGAAGGGTCTCAGGATTGGAATTGGAAGGAGTTGGATATCACATCTCATGCTATAGGAAGGATCACAGGTTTGGTATTAGAAGCATTGAGATATCACATCTCATGCTATCAGAAGGGTCTCAGGATTGGAATGGGAAGGAGTTGGATATCACATCTCATGCTATAGGAAGGGTCTCAGGTTTGGAACGGGAAGGAGTTGGATATCATATCTCATGTTAAAGGAAGAGTCTCAGGTTTGGTATAAGCATTGAGATATCACATCTCTGCTATCGGAGGTGTCTCAGGATTGGGATGGGAAGGAGTTGGATATCACATCTCATGCTATAGGAAGGGTATCAGGTTTGGAACGGGAAGGAGTTGGATATCCCATCTCATGTTATAGGACGGGTCTCAGGTTTGGTATTTGAAGCATTGAGATATCACATCGCATGCTGTAGGAAGGATCTCAGGTTTGGAATGGGAAGGAATTGGATATCACATCTCATGTCATAGGAAGTATCTCAGGTTTGGTATTAGAAGCATTGAGATATCACATCTCATGCTATAGGAATGGTCTCAGGATTGGAATGGGTAGGAGTTGGATATTACATTCTTGCTATAGGAAGGGTCTCATGTTTGGAATGGGAAGGAGTTGGATATCACATATGCTATAGGAAGGGTCTCAGGTTTGGAACGGGAAGGAGTTGGATATCACATCTCATGCTATAGGTAGGCTCTCAGGTTTGGTATAAGCATTGAGATATCACATCTCATGCTATAGGAAGGGTCTCAGGATTGGAATGGGAAGGATTTGGATATCACATCTCATGCTATAGGAAGGGTCTCAGGTTTGGTATAAGCATGGAGATATCACTTCTCATGCTATAGGAAGTGTCTAAGGATTGGAATGGGAAGGAGTTGGATATCACATCTCATGTTATAGGAAGGATCTCAGGTTTGGTATTAGAAGCATTGAGACATCACATCTCATGCTATAGGAAGGGTCTCAGGATTGGAATGGGAAGTAGTTGAATATCACATCTCATGCTAAAGGGAGGGTCTCAGGTTTGGAAGGGGAAGGATTTGGATATTACATCTCGTGTTATAGGAATGATCTCAGGTTTGGTATTAGAAGCATTCAGATATCACATCTCATGCTATCGGAAGGATCTCAGGTTTGGTATTAGAAGCATTGAGATATCAAATCTCATGCTATAGGAAGGGTCGCAGGATTGAAATGGGAAGGAGTTCGATATCACATCTCATGCTATGGGAAGGGTCTCAGGTTTGGAATGGGAAGGAGTTGGATATCACATCTCATGCTAAAGGAAAGGTCTCAGGTCTGGAAGGGGAAGGATTTGGATCTCACATCTCATGTTTTAGGACGGGTCTCAGGTTTGGTATTAGAAGCATTGAAATATCACATCTCATGGTATAGGAAGGGTCCCAGGATTGGAATGGGAAGGAGTTGGATATCACATTGAATGGGAAGGAGTTTGATATCACATCTCAAGCTATAGGAAGGGCCTCAGGTTTGGAAAGGGAATGATTTGGATTTCACATCTCATGTTATAGGATGGTTCTCATGTTTGGTTTTAGAAGCATTGAAATATCACATCTCATGCTATCGGAAGGGTCTCAGGTTTGGAATGGGAAGGAGTTTGATATCACATCTCATGTTAGAGGTAGGATCTCAGGTTTGGTATTAGAGGCATTGAGATATGACATCTCATGCCATCAGAAGGGTCTCGGGATTGGAATGGGAAGGAGTTGGATATCACATCTCATGCTAAAGGGAGGGTCTAAGGTTTGGAAGGGGAAGGATTTGGACATCACATCTCATGTTATTGGAAGGATCTGAGGTTTGGTATTAGAAGCATTGAGATATCACATCTCATGCTATAGGAAGGGTCTCAGGAATGGAATGGGAAGGACTTGGATATCACATCTCATGATAAAGGAAGGGTCTAAGGTTTGGAAGGGGAAGGATTTGGATATCACATCTCATTTTATTGGACCGGTCTCAGGTTTGGTATTAGAAGCATTGAGATATCAAGTCTCATGGTATAGGACGGGAGTTTGATATCACATCTCATGCCATGGTATGGGTCTCAGGTTTTGTAGAAGCATTGGGATATCACATCTCATGCTATCGGAAGGGTATCAGGATTGGATTTGGAAGGAGTTGGATATCCCATCTCATGCTATAGGAAGGGTCTCAGGTTGGAATAGAAGGAGTTGGATATCACATCTCATGTTATAGGAAGGGTCTCAGGATTGGAATGGGAAGGACTTGGATATCACATCTCATGTTATAGGAAGGATCTCAGGTTTTGTATTAGAAGCATTGAGATATCACATCTCATGCTATAGGAAGGGTCTCAGGATTGGAATGTGAAGGATTTGGATATCACATCTCATGCTAAAGGAAGGGTCTCAGGTTTGGTATAAGCATTGAGATATCACATCTCTGCTATCGGAAGGGTCTAAGGATTGGATTGGGAAGGAATTGGATATCCCTTCTCATGCTATAGGAAGGGTCTCAGGTTGGAATGGGTAGGAGTTGGATATCACATCTCATGTTATAGGAAGGGTCTCAAGATTGAAATGGGAAGGATTTGGATATCACATCTCTTGCTATAGGAAGGGTCTCAGGTTTTCTATTAGAAACATTGTGATATGACATCTCATGCTATAGGAAGGGTTTCAGTATTGGAATGGGAAGGATTTGGATATCACATCTCATGCTAAAAGAAGGGTCTCAGGTTTGGAAGGGGAAGGATTTGGATATCATATCTCATGTTATAGGACGTATCTCATGTTATAGGACGGGTCCCAGGTTTGGTATTAGAAGCATTGAGATATCACATCTCATGGTATAGGAAGGGTCTCACGATTGGAATGGGAAGGAGTTGGATCTCCCTTCTCATGCTACAGGAAGGGTCTCAGGTTGGAATGGGAAGGAGTTGGATATCACATCTCGTTATAGGAAGGGTCTCAGGATTGGAATGGGAAGGAATTGGATATCACATCTCTTGCTATAGGAAGGGTCTCAGGTTTGGAAGGGGAAGGATTTGGATATCATATCTCATGTTATAGGACTGGTCCCAGGTCTGGTATTAGAAGCATTGAGATATCACATCTCATGCTATAGGAAGGAACTCAGGATTGGAATGGGAAGGAGTTGGATATCACATCTAATGCCATAGGAAGGGTCATCAGGTTTGGTATAAGCATTGAGATATCACATCTCTGCTATCGGAAGGGTCTAAGGATTGGATTGGGAAGGAGTTGGATATCACGTCTCATGTTATAGGAAGGGTCTCAGGTTGGAATAGAAGGAGTTGGATATCACATCTCATGTTATAGGAAGGGTCTCAGGATTGGAATGGGAAGGACTTGGATATCACATCTCATGTTATAGGAAGGATCTCAGGTTTTGTATTAGAAGCATTGAGATATCACATCTCATGCTATAGGAAGGGTCTCAGGATTGGAATGTGAAGGATTTGGATATCACATCTCATGCTAAAGGAAGGGTCTCAGGTTTGGTATAAGCATTGAGATATCACATCTCTGCTATCGGAAGGGTCTAAGGATTGGATTGGGAAGGAATTGGATATCCCTTCTCATGCTATAGGAAGGGTCTCAGGTTGGAATGGGTAGGAGTTGGATATCACATCTCATGTTATAGGAAGGGTCTCAAGATTGAAATGGGAAGGATTTGGATATCACATCTCTTGCTAAAGGAAGGGTCTCAGGTTTTCTATTAGAAACATTGAGATATGACATCTCATGCTATAGGAAGGGTTTCAGTATTGGAATGGGAAGGATTTGGATATCACATCTCATGCTAAAGGAAGGGTCTCAGGTTTGGAAGGGGAAGGATTTGGATATCATATCTCATGTTATAGGACGTATCTCATGTTATAGGACGGGTCCCAGGTTTGGTATTAGAAGCATTGAGATATCACATCTCAAGCTATAGGAAGGGTCTCATGATTGGAATGGGAAGGAGTTGGATATCACATCTCATGCTATAGGAGGAGTCTCAGGATTGGAATGGGAAGGAGTTGGATATCATGTCTCATGTTATAGGAAGGGTCTCAGGATTGGAATGGGAAGGAGTTGAATATCACATCTCATGCTAAAGGAAGGGTATCAGGTTTGATAGAAGCATTGAGATATCACATCTCATGCTATAGGAAGGAACTCAGGATTGGAATGGGAAGGAGTTGGATATCACATCTAATGCCATAGGAAGGGTCATCAGGTTTGGTATAAGCATTGAGATATCACATCTCTGCTATCGGAAGGGTCTCAGGATAGGAATGGGAAGGACTTAGAATTCACATCTCATACTATTGGGAGGGTCTCAGTTTTGATATTAGAAGCATTGAGCTATCACATCTCATGCTATCGGAAGGGTCTCAGGATTGGAATGGGATGGAGTTGGATATCACATCTCAAGCTATCTCAGGATTGGAATGGGAAGGAGTTTGATATTTCATCTCAAGCTATAGGAAGGGTCTCAGGTTTGGAAAGGGAAGGATTTGGATTTCACATCTCATGTTATAGGATGGTTCTCATGTTTGGTTTTAGAAGCATTGAGATATCACATCTCATGCTATCGGAAGGGTCTCAGGTTTGGAAAGGGAAGGATTTGGATTTCACAGGTTATAGGATGGTTCTCAGGTTTGGTTTTAGAAGCATTAAATTATAACATCTCATGCTATAGGAAGGGTCTCAGGTTTGGAATGGGAAGGAGTTGGATATCACATCTCTGCTATCTGAAGGGTCCTATAGCATGAGATGTGATATCCAACTCCTTCCCATTCCAATCCTGAGACCCTTATGATAGCATGAGATGTGATATCTCAATGCCTCTAATACCAAACCTGAGATACTTCCGATAGCATGAGATGTGATATCTCAATGCTTCTAATACCAAACCTGAGATCCTTCCTATAACATAAGATGTGATATCCAACTCCTTCCCATTCCAATCCTGAGACCCTTCTGATAGCATGAGATGTGATATCTCAATGCCTCTAATACCAAACCTGAGATCCTACCTCTAGCATGAAATGTGATATCCAACTCTTTCCCTTTCCAAACCTGAGAGCCTACCTATAGCATGAGATGTGATATCCAAGTCCTTCCCATTCCAATCCTTAGACCCTTCCTATAGCATGCAATATGATATCTCAATGATTCTAATAACAAACCTGAGACCCGTCCTATAACATGAGATGGGATATCCAACTCCTTCCCATTCCAATCCTGAGACACTTCCGATAGCAGAGATGTGATATCTCAATGCTTATACCAAACCTGAGACCCTTCCTATAACATGAGATGTGATATCCAACTCCTTCCAATTCCAAACATGAGACCCTTCCCATAGCAAGAATGTAATATCCAACTCCTTCCCATTCCAATCCTGAGACCATTCCTATAGCATGAGATGTGATATCTCAATGCTTCGAATACCGAACCTGAGATCCTTCCTATGACATGAGATGTGATATCCAATTCCTTCCATTCCAAACCTGAGACCCTTCCTATAGCATGAGATGTGATATCTCAATGCTTCTAATACCAAACCTGAGACCATTCCTATAACATGAGATGGGATATCCAACTCCTTCCCATTCCAATCCTGAGACCCTTCCGATAGCAGAGATGTGATATCTCAATGCTTATACCAAACCTGAGACCCTTCCTATGGCCTGAGATGTCATATACAACTCCTTCCCATTCCAATCCTGAGACCCTTTCTTTAGCATGAGATGTGATATCTCAATGCTTATACCAAATCTGAGACCCTTCCTATAGCATGAGATGTGATATCCAATTCCTTCCCATTCCAATCCTGAGACCCTTCCTATAGCATGAGATGTGATATCTCAATGCTTATACCAAACCTGAGACCCTTCCTATAGCTTGAGATGTGATAACCAACTCCTTCCCATTCCAATCCTGAGACCCTTCCTATAGAATGAGATGTGATATCTCAATGCTTCTAATACCAAACCTGAGACCCTTCCTATAACATAAGATGGGAATATCCAACTCCTTCCCATTCCAATCCTGAGACCCTTCCGATAGTAGAGATGTGATATCTCAATGCTTATACCAAACCTGAGATCCTTCCTATAACATGAGATGTGATATCCAACTCCTTCCCATTCCAATCCTGAGACACTTCCTATAGCATGAGATGTGATATCTCACTGCTTATACCAAACCTGAGACCCTTCCTATAGCATGATATGTGATATCCAACTCCTTCCCATTCCAATCCTGAGACACTTCCTATAGCATGAGATGTGATATCTCAATGCTTCTAATACCAAACCTGAGACTCTTCCTATAACATGAGATGGGATATCCAACTCCTTCCCATTCCAATCCTGAGACCCTTCCAAAAGCATAGATGTGATATCTCAATGCTTATACCAAACCTGAGACCCTTCCTATGGATATCACATCTCATGCTATAGGGAGGGTCTCAAGTTTGATATTAGAAGCATTGAGATATCATATCTCATGCTAAAGAAAGGGTCTCAGGATTGGAATGGGAAGGAGTTGTATATGACATCTCAGGCCATAGGAAGGGTCTCAGGTTTGGTATAAGCATTGAGATATCACATCTCTGCTATCGGAAGGGTCTCAGGATTGGAATGGGAAGGAGTTGGATATCCCATCTCATGTTATAGGAATGGTCTCAGGTTTGGTATTAGAAGCATAGAGATATCACATCTCATGCTATAGGAAGGGTCTCAGGATTGGAATGGGAAGGACTTGGATGTCACATCTCATGCTATAGGGAGGGTCTCAAGTTTGATATTAGAAGCATTGAGATAACAAATCTCATGATATCGCAAGGGTCTCAGGATTGGAATGGGAAGGAGTTGGATATCACATCTCATGATAAAGGAAGGGTCTAAGGTTTGGAAGGGGAAGGATTTGGATATCACATCTCATGTTATAGGACGGGTCTCAGGTTTGGTATTAGAAGCATTGAGATATCACATCTCATGCTATAGGAAGGGTCTCAGGATTGGAATGGGAAGGAGTTGGATATCACATCTCATGCTATAGGAAGGGTCTCAGGTTTGGTATACGCATTGAGATATCACATCTCATGCTATAGGAAGGGTCTCAGGATTGGAATGGGAAGGAGTTGGATATCACATCTCATGTTATAGGAAGGATCTCAGGTTTGGTATTAGAAGCATTGAGACATCACATCTCATGCTATCGGAAGGGTCTCAGGATTGGAATGGGAAGGACTTGGATACCACATCTCATGCTATAGGGAGGGTCTCAAGTTTGATATTAGAAGCATTGAGATATCATATCTCATGCTATAGGAAGGGTCTCAGGATTGGAATGGGAAGGAGTTGGATATCACATCTCATGCTATAGGAAGGGTCTCAGGTTTGGTATAAGCAGTGAGATATCACATCTCATGCTATAGGAAGTGTCTCAGGATTGGAATAGGAAGGAGTTGGATATCACATCTCATGTTATAGGAAGGATCTCAGGTTTGGTATAAGCATTGAGATATCACATCTCTACTATCGGAAGGGTCTCAGGATTGGAATGGGAAGGAGTTGGATATTCCCATCTTATGTTATAGGAAGGGTCTCAGGTTTGGTATTAGAAGCATTGAGATATCACATCTCATGCTATAGGAAGGGTCTCAGGATTGGAATGGGAAGGAGTTGGATATCACATCTCAAGCTATAGGAAGGGTCTCAGGTTTGGTATAAGCATTGAGATATCACATCTCATGCTATAGGAAGGGTCTCAGGATTGGAATGGGAAGGAATTGGATATCACATCTCATGCTATAGGAAGGGTCTCAGATTTGGTATAAGCATTGAGATATCACATCTCATGCTAAAGAAAGGGTCTCAGGATTGGAATGGGAAGGAGTTGTATATGACATCTCAGGCCATAGGAAGGGTCTCAGGTTTGGTATAAGCATTGAGATATCACATCTCTGCTATCGGAAGGGTCTCAGGATTGGAATGGGAAGGAGTTGGATATCCCATCTCATGTTATAGGAATGGTCTCAGGTTTGGTATTAGAAGCATAGAGATATCACATCTCATGCTATAGGAAGGGTCTCAGGATTGGAATGGGAAGGACTTGGATGTCACATCTCATGCTATAGGGAGGGTCTCAAGTTTGATATTAGAAGCATTGAGATAACAAATCTCATGATATCGGAAGGGTCTCAGGATTGGAATGGGAAGGAGTTGGATATCACATCTCATGATAAAGGAAGGGTCTAAGGTTTGGAAGGGGAAGGATTTGGATATCACATCTCATGTTATAGGATGGGTCTCAGGTTTCGTATTAGAAGCATTGAGATATCAAGTCTCATGGTATAAGAAGGGTCTCAGAATTGGAATGGGAAGGAGTTGGATATCACACCTCAAGCTATAGGAAGGGTCTCAGGATTGGAATGGGAAGGAGTTTGATATCACATCTCATGCCATAGTATGGGTCTCAGGTTTGGTAGAAGCATTGGGATATCACATCTCATGCTATCGGAAGGGTATCAGTATTGGATTTGGAAGAAGTTGGATATCCCATCTCATGCTATAGGAAGGGTCTCAGGTTGGAATGGGTAGGAGTTGGATATCACATTTCATCTTATAGGAAGGCTCTCAGGATTGGAATGGGAAGGACTTGGATATCATATCTCATGCTATAGGAAGGCTCTCAGGTTTGGAAGGGGAAGGAGTTGGATATCACATCTCAAGCTATAGGAAGGGTCTCAGGATTGGAATGGGAAGGAGTTGGATATCACATCTCAAGCTATAGGAAGGGTCTCAGGTTTGGTATAAGCATTGAGATATCACAACTCATGCTATAGGAAGGGTATCAGGTTGGAATGGGAAGGAGTTGGATATCACATTTCATGTTATAGGAAGGGTCTCAGGATTGGAATGGGAAGGACTTGGATATCATATCTCATGCTATAGGAAGGCTCTCAGGTTTGGAAGGGGAAGGAGTTGGATATCACATCTCAAGCTATAGGAAGGGTCTCAGGATTGGAATGGGAAGGAGTTGTATATGACATCTCAGGCCATAGGAAGGGTCTCAGGTTTGGTATAAGCATTGAGATATCACATCTCTGCTATCGGAAGGGTCTCAGGATTGGAATGGGAAGGAGTTGGATATCCCATCTCATGTTATAGGAATGGTCTCAGGTTTGATATTAGAAGCATTGAGATAACAAATCTCATGATATCGGAAGGGTCTCGGGATTGGAATGGGAAGGAGTTGGATATCACATCTCATGATAAAGGAAGGGTCTAAGGTTTGGAAGGGGAAGGATTTGGATATCACATCTCATGTTATAGGACGGGTCTCAGGTTTGGTATTCGAAGCATTGAGATATCAAGTCTCATGGTATAAGAAGGGTCTCAGAATTGGAATGGGAAGGAGTTGGATCTCACACCTCAAGCTATAGGAAGGGTCTCAGGATTGGAATGGGAAGGAGTTTGATATCACATCTCATGCCATAGTATGGGTCTCAGGTTTGGTAGAAGCATTGGGATATCACATCTCATGCTATCGGAAGGGTATCAGTATTGGATTTGGAAGAAGTTGGATATCCCATCTCATGCTATAGGAAGGGTCTCAGGTTGGAATGGGAAGGAGTTGGATATCACATTTCATGTTATAGGAAGGGTCTCAGGATTGGAATGGGAAGGACTTGGATATCATATCTAATGCATAGGAAGGCTCTCAGGTTTGGAAGGGGAAGGAGTTGGATATCACATCTCAAGATATAGGAAGGGTCTCAGGATTGGAATGGGAAGGAGTTGGATATCACATCTCAAGCTATAGGAAGGGTCTCAGGTTTGGTATAAGCATTGAGATATCACATCTCATGCTATAGGAAGGGTCTCAGGATTGGAATGGGAAGGAGTTGGATATCACATCTCATGTTATAGGAAATATCTCAGGTTTGGTATTAGAAGCATTGAGACATCACATCTCATGTTATAGGAAGGGTCTCAGGATTGGAATGGGAAGAAGTTGGATATCACATCTCATGCTATAGGAAGGGTCTCAGGTTTGGTATAAGCATTGAGATATCACATCACATGCTATAGGAAGGGTCTCAGGATTGGAATGGGAAGGACTTGGATATCACATCTCATGCTATAGGCAGGGCCTCAGGTTTGGAAAGGGAAGGAGATGGATATCACATTTCATGTTAGAGATAGGATCTCAGGTTTGGTATTAGAGGCATTGAGATATCACATCTCATGCTATCAGAAGGGTCTCAGGATTGGAATGGGAAGGAGTTGTATATCACATCTCATGCTAAATGGAGGGTCTCAGGTTTGGAAGGGGAAGGATTTGGAAATCACATCTCATGTTATAGGAAGGATCTCAGGTTTGGTATTAGAAGCATTGAGATATCACATCTCATGCTATCGGAAGTATCTCAGGTTTGGTATTAGAGGCATTGAGATATCACATCTCATGCTATCATAAGGGTCTCAGGATTGGAATGGGAAGGCGTTGGATATCACATCTCATGTTATTGGAAGGATCTCAGCTTTGGTATTAGAAGCATTGAGACATCACATCTCATGCTATAGGAAGGGTCTCAGGATTGGAATGGGAAGGAGTTGGATATCACATCTCATGCTATAGGAAGGGTCTCAGATTTGGTATAAGCATTGAGATATCACATCTCATGCTATAGGAAGGGTCTCAGGATTGGATTGGGAAGGAGTTGTATATGACATCTCATGTTATAGGAAGGGTCTCAGGTTTGGTATTAGAAGCATTGAGATATCACATCTCATGCTATAGGAAGGGTCTCAGGATTGCAATGGGGAGGACTTGGATGTCACATCTCATGCTATAGGGAGGGTCTCAAGTTTGATATTAGAAGCATTGAGATAACAAGTCTCATGATATCGGAAGGGTCTCAGGATTGGAATGGGAAGGAGTTGGATATCACATCTCATGATAAAGGAAGGGTCTAAGGTTTGGAAGGGGAAAGATTTGGATATCACATCTCATGTTATAGGACGGGTCTCAGGTTTGGTATTAGAAGCATTGAGATATCAAGTCTCATGGCATAGGAAGGGTCTCAGAATTGGAATGGGAAGTAGTTGGATATCATATCTCATGCTATAGGAAGGCTCTCAGGTTTGGAAGGGGAAGGAGTTGGATATCACATTTCATGTTAGAGGAAGGATCTCAGGTTTGGTATTAGAAGCACTGAGACATCAAGTCTCATGTTATAGGAAGGGTCTCAGGATTGGAATGGGAAGAAGTTGGATATCACATCTCAAGCTATAGGAAGGGTCTCAGGTTTGGAAGGGGAAGGAGTTGGATATCCAATCTCTTGTTATAGGACTGGTCTCAGGTTTGGTATTAGAAGCATTGAGATATCACATCGCATGCTTTAGGAAGGTTCTCAGGTTTGGAATGGGGAGGAATTGGATATCACATCTCATGTCATAGGAAGGATCTCAGGTTTGGTATTAGAAGCATTGAGATATCACATCTCATGCTATAGGAATGGTCTCAGGATTGGAATGGGAAGGAGTTGGATATTACATTCCTGCTATAGGAAGGGTCTCATGTTTGGAATGGGAATGTGTTGGATATCACATATGCTATAGGAAGGGTCTCGGGTTTGGAACGGGAAGAAGTTGGATATCACATCTCATGCTATAGGAAGGGTCTCAGGTTTGGTATAAGCATTGAGATATCACATCTCTGCTATCGGAAGTGTCTCAGGATTGGAATGGGAAGGTGTTGGATATCCCATCTCATGTTATAGGACGGGTCTCAGGTTTGTTATTAGAATCATTGAGATATCATATTGCATGCTGTAAGAAGGGTCTAAGGATTGGAATGGGAAGGAGTTGGATATCCCATCTCATGTTATAGGAAGAGTCTCAAGTTTGGTATTAGAAGCATTTAGATATCACATCTCATGCTATAGGAAGTGTCTCAGGATTGGAATGGGAAGGAGTTGGATATCACATTTCATGTTAGAGGAAGGATCTCAGGTTTGGTATTAGAGGCATTGAGATATCACATCTCATGCTATAGGAAGGGTCTCAGGATTGGAATGGGAAGGAGTTGGATATCACATCTCATGCTATAGGAAGGGTCTCAGGTTTGGTATAAGCATTGAGATATCACATCTCATGCTATAGGAAGGGTCTCAGGATTGGAATGGGAAGGAGTTGGTTATCACATCTCATGTTATAGGAAGGATCTCAGGTTTGGTATTAGAAGCATTGAGACATCACATCTCATGCTATCGGAAGGGTCTCAGGATTGGAATGGGAAGGACTTGGATATCACATCTCATGCTATAGGGAGGGTCTCAAGTTTGATATTAGAAGCATTGAGATATCATATCTCATGCTATAGGAAGGGTCTCAGGATTGGAATGGGAAGGAGTTGGATATCACATCTCATGCTATAGGAAGGGTCTCAGGTTTGGTATAAGCAGTGAGATATCACATCTCATGCTATAGGAAGTGTCTCAGGATTGGAATGGGAAGGAGTTGGATAACACATCTCATGTTATAGGAAGGATCTCAGGTTTGGTATAAGCATTGAGATATCACATCTCTACTATCGGAAGGGTCTCAGGATTGGAATGGGAAGGAGTTGGATATTCCCATCTTATGTTATAGGAAGGGTCTCAGGTTTGGTATTAGAAGCATTGAGATATCACATCTCATGCTATAGGAAGGGTCTCATGATTGGAATGGGAAGGACTTGGATATCACATCTCATGCTTTAAGGAGGGTCTCAAGTTTGATATTAGAAGCATTGAGATATCACATCTCATGATATCGGAAGGGTCTCAGGGATGGAATGGGAAGGAGTTGGATATCACATCTCATGATAAAGGAAGTGTCTAAGGTTTGGAAGGGGAAGGAGTTTGATAGCACATCTCATGCCATAGTATGGGTCTCAGGTTTGGTAGAAGCATTGGGATATCACATCTCATGCTATCGGAAGGGTCTCAGGTTGGAATGGGAAGGAGTTGGATATCATATCTCATGCTATAGGAAGGCTCTCAGGTTTGGAAGGGGAAGGAGTTGGATATCACATCTCAAGCTATAGGAAGGGTCTCAGGATTGGAATGGGAAGGAGTTGTATATGACATCTCAGGCCATAGGAAGGGTCTCAGGTTTGGTATAAGCATTGAGATATCACATCTCTGCTATCGGAAGGGTCTCAGGATTGGAATGGGAAGGAGTTGGATATCCCATCTCATGTTATAGGAATGGTCTCAGGTTTGGTATTAGAAGCATAGAGATATCACATCTCATGCTATAGGAAGCGTCTCAGGATTGGAATGGGAAGGACTTGGATGTCACATCTCATGCTATAGGGAGGGTCTCAAGTTTGATATTAGAAGCATTGAGATAACAAATCTCATGATATCGGAAGGGTCTCAGGATTGGAATGGGAAGGAGTTGGATATCACATCTCATGATAAAGGAAGGGTCTAAGGTTTGGAAGGGGAAGGATTTGGATATCACATCTCATGTTATAGGACGGGTCTCAGGTTTGGTATTAGAAGCATTGAGATATCAAGTCTCATGGTATAAGAAGGGTCTCAGAATTGGAATGGGAAGGAGTTGGATCTCACACCTCAAGCTATAGGAAGGGTCTCAGGATTGGAATGGGAAGGAGTTTGATATCACATCTCATGCCATAGTATGGGTCTCAGGTTTGGTAGAAGCATTGGGATATCACATCTCATGCTATCGGAAGGGTATCAGTATTGGATTTGGAAGAAGTTGGATATCCCATCTCATGCTATAGGAAGGGTCTCAGGTTGGAATGGGAAGGAGTTGGATATCACATTTCATGTTATAGGAAGGGTCTCAGGATTGGAATGGGAAGGACTTGGATATCATATCTAATGCTATAGGAAGGCTCTCAGGTTTGGAAGGGGAAGGAGTTGGATATCACATCTCAAGCTATAGGAAGGGTCTCAGGATTGGAATGGGAAGGAGTTGGATATCACATCTCAAGCTATAGGAAGGGTCTCAGGTTTGGTATAAGCATTGAGATATCACATCTCATGCTATAGGAAGGGTCTCAGGATTGGAATGGGAAGGAGTTGGATATCACATCTCATGTTATAGGAAATATCTCAGGTTTGGTATTAGAAGCATTGAGACATCACATCTCATGTTATAGGAAGGGTCTCAGGATTGGAATGGGAAGAAGTTGGATATCACATCTCATGCTATAGGAAGGGTCTCAGGTTTGGTATAAGCATTGAGATATCACATCACATGCTATAGGAAGTGTTAGGAAAGATTTCATAATTGTAGGGAATTTTCCTTCCATGTGGACACCCCTAAACTTTTTGCTGTTGTTTTCACCTTGTTCTTGACTTTGCCAGAGAAGTGCAGCCTTCTGCCGCACTCCTCTGGGCTTTTGCTCCTTTCTTACGGGGAAACTGACATGCCCTTAAGACAGTCAGTACCGGGGAACGCTGTTTCCCGTAGTTTCTTCTATCATTTTGCGGCTTTAGTGCAACATGACACAAGAGGGCACTGTAAGCTAAGTTACAGCTCTCTTGGGTCTCTAGCCTTCTACAGGCCCTAGATACTCTTTTAGGATGGTATTTGATCGGTGCAAGTCGTTCAGGGACTCGAATGGTGGCAGCGATCGTTTTGTTTATTTTGAGCTCCTTTTGGCGTTCTGAGCACGTTTTTCGCACTGAACCCAAAATGGTGGCCTGGCTCCCAAAATGGCCAGACCACGAGGCTCCTTTGTCTTGTCCACTGACCGTCTTGCTCCCGTCACCTTCCCCAGGTCGAGCGACCCGGGGCCTTCCTTATTTGGGCATGTACTTTCCCGCGAAAAGGTGGTTGCTTTCGCGGGCTTCTACATGTCGTTTGTGTGCCTCCAGGGTGTGGGCTGGGATGTCTGGTCCCAATACACATCCTGGGTGCCAGAGAGTCTAGGGTGGTGTGAATGCCTGGGACCACTGTGGTCCGTGATTGGTCCACGTATGGTATGTGTGTTGATGAGCGGAGCTCCCATTGGCTCCCCTCCGTTTTGGCGCGAAGGGAACCGTGGATAAGAGGGGGCTGGAAACACCACTACCATGTCGATCTCCTGAGTTCTCACGAACGAAGGAATACAGGAGCCAAGTATCCTGCAACTACGAGGCTGGACCGAGGAATCGCTGGTGACCCGCTGAAGGAATCCTCCTTTGCACTGCTGTCGTCCTGTGAAACCCTTTCCTCCTTGGATCGAACCAGAAGGCCTGTACTGGTGCTTCGACCTTTGGAATAGCAGGAACAGCTATTCCCGGCGACTTCATCAACTCCTGCCAAGTAAGCCTTCGGAAGTGTCTCTGGGCCATCCAGTTGACTGACCAGCTTACAAGGGAGTCCTGCTCTGTAACTGCCGCCAGGTTGTGTTGTATTTCGAGTCCTGGTCACTCTCCCACGCTTCGTACGCTTGGCGTCCCCAGGTCTGAAGGGAGGAGTGTACATTTGGCTCGAATACACACGGCCGCTCCGTTGTCCTGCTGCGGCAACAAAACTGTGCTGGTTTCGTCGATTGGGACGTCTTTTTGCTCTACACGACTACGAGGCGTTCCCTGCTCTTCTGAACCTGCCAGCTGCTGAAACTAACGTGGAGAAGCCTGGGTCTGCTTGCTTCGGGGACCGGTGAGTAGCTTAGCTAGGATCTGGTCACCCTCCTGCAGTATCCCATTGCTTTTCCCTGCTGTGTAAAAACAGCACCCTTTTGGCCGTACTCGCGCTCTGCTTCTGCCCGCTGTGGAGGCTGCGCTTGAGTTGCGGAACCTGTTCTCCTTCTGGTGTGCACTAACCCGAACTGCCTGACTTCCTCCGAAGAGCTTCCCCTTTTGCCCGTTGGCACCGGCGTGGCAGGTACTTTGAGCACAAGGCTCCACTCTTCTCAGGGCTCGGACTTCCATCTAGTTAGGTGCCTCTGAAGGCGAACTGAGTCTAAAGCGTTATCGCACTGCCTGTTTTCCTTTCCTTTCAGGTGGACTGCATATTTCGTGCTTTAAACGCTTGCGACTGTGTATTTGTATATATATTGTGTTGATATGGTATGTGTTGGTTTAATATTGTGATATTGGGATTTTCTCGCTCCGGTCATTATTTTAAAGGCCTTAAAATAAATGTGTATCTATTTTTGATATAACAACTGTTTGGAGTAGTTTGTAAGCGCTCTTGCTTTGTGTGCTCACTGCGGGCTTTCAGTCACCCTCACCCCTCTTGAGACCTAGTCTTGACCGCCGCGATCGCTACCTTGATTGGTCTGGCTTGTCCAGAGGTTACCCTGTTCCAAGTAATTAGGTTGGCCTTCTGAACTTCTGCGCCACCAGGACAGAGTTCAGAAATCCGTCTTAACAAATTGGTGTACAGCGGTGGGATACGACTGAAGGTACCCAGTGTTGCGCTCGAACTAAGGCATTTCAGGTTATTCCAACCAGTACACGTAGTGAATTGTTGTAGTATAACTTTAAAAAGGCCATAGTCCTATCAAACAGTATGGAAACAAATACCTTGTTAACTTTAAATGCTTCCAAATCAGAAACGCTGAAAAAGATGTGTGCGGAGAGAGGTGTTTCCTCTCAAGGCACAAAATTGGAAATGATCCAGAGAATCGTGGCGTGGCAAGAAGCGCAGCTTGACGCTATAACTTCTGAGGACAGTGCAGAAGGTGGTGGGGCTGCTCTCACTGGTAGAACCGACGGGTCTGCCGCTGCACTGATCCATCGGGACCACGAGTACAGGGAGGACGAGATGTCTAATGTTTCCTCTGCCAGTGTTGATGGGGATGCTATGCTTGAATTCAAGAAGCAAGAGCTGCGGTTTAGGCAGCAGGAGCTTGAATTCAGCATAGCCAAACTAAAAATCGAACAGGCAGAAAAACCGAAAGACAGGGATCACCAGTTGGAACTGGCCAAGCTTCAGGTTGCAAATGGGTCCAAGGGTCCTGGACATGGGTCTGGGGCCTCCTCTCATCCACGGTTTCCGAAAGATCTGCTCAGTGTGTATGAAGAAAGGAATGACATTATGGACTGGCTGAATGCGTTTTAGTATGCATGCGAGGTTCAAGAAGTTGACAATGCTGATAAGATTGCGTGGTTGCTCAGTAGACTGCCCCATTCTGGCTGCAGTGCCATTATGGAAATGTCGAAGGCTGAGCGGGCTGATTTCGCAATGTTAAAGCAAACTCTCATTTTAAAGTTTGGGAAGACTCCGGCCCAATATTTAAAGCGTTTTCGAGAGTATAAGAAAAAGGAAGGTGGTACTTGGGTATCTTATGTCGCTGAATCTTTGAAAAACTTAACTGGCTGGGTTGAAGGTTATAAGGTTTCTACCTTCGAAGGCATGATAAATCTTGTCATGCTGGAACACATTTTTGCTTCTTCTTCCCCGGAGCTTAAGCAGCATTTGGCCGATTCGAAGGAGATAGATCCTAAGAAGCTGGCCATTGCAGCAGACTTATGGGTGTCACATCGAGTGTCCCATAAGGACAAAACTCATCCTGGTAAGCAGGAGGAAGGGAAAAAGTCCAAAGATATGGAGGGTGGGGAATCTGCTAAATCTTCTTCCCATAAGGGCCACAAAAAGAAAAACAAGGGTAAGACACAAGAGAACTCACAGGGCAGTGGAGGTCCGCCTCCGAAACAGAACTCTGGTTACAATAAGCCTCCCTACGTAAACAGACCCACTGGGGCTTGTTTTTCCTGTGGAGCAACTGACCATGTGAAGGGGGATCCCCGTTGTAAGGTTAGACCTTTGGGGGTCCACTCCGCTAATCTGGCCTTCTCCTCCTACGAGGAAGAAGAGATTACAGGAGCATCCTTCTCCTCAGACTCATTTCCCAGTGGAATAGAGGCTGAGGTAGTTTTAGTGTCCCTGGGTTCCTGGGAGCCTAAAGTCGCAGAGGCTTATGCTAGGATTCCGGATAATACCAAGCACTACTTTAAAGACAGTGTGCTGATCAATGGAGTGGATACTCCAGCTCTTAGGGATAGTGGGTGCAGTCGCACTGTAGTGGATTCTACCTTGGTAGACTCAGAGGAAGTTGCCAGAGCTACTCTGATGCCCACTAAGTTGGCTGACGGCCCCCTCCGTATGTTTCCAGTAATACCTGTAAATCTTACTTTAAATGGTACAGCAGTCAGGATTCCAGTGAGCATTCAGAGAAACGTCCCGGGAAAGGTCTTGTTGGGTAATGATCTCAGAGCTTTAGGGCTCGTAGGAAACACTGCCGAAAGACCCTACACACGGTCTCAAGCACGGGCAGCATTGGCCAAGTCCAATACGCCGCCCCAGCCGAAGGGGAAACCCAAGGCGAAAGGAGTCTACAAGTCAAAACGAGGGAAAGAGAATGTTCCCCCGAGCTCGCCTACCACTGCGGTGGAGGAAGTTGGTCAATCGCCCGGGCCTGACGAGGAGGTGGCGATGCCTGAAGTATTCGACCCCAACGATCATCCTGAACTAAAAGACTTGTTAGTTGAAGGAGGTCCTGATAGGGACGAATTCAGTAAAGGCCAACGTGAGTGCCCATCTCTGGAAGGCCTAAGGAGACAGGCCTGCTCCCAGCTTGAGGGTGAACCTCCTGGGAAGCATAGGATTTATTGGGAAGGTGGACTCCTGTATAGTGAGCCCACAGAGTCTACAGAAGGAGACCATAGGAGGTTGGTGGTTCCCCTTGCTGTTAGGCCCTTCCTCCTGCAGTTGGCGCATGAAGTTCCCCTTGCTGGTCACCTTGGTATGAAGAGGACCAAGCAAAGGTTATCCATGCACTTCTACTGGCCCAAGATGGGGGTGCAAGTAGAAAGTCACTGCAGGAGTTGTGCCTCCTGCCAGTTGTCTGGTAAGGTTGGCGCGACAATCCAAGCTCCGTTGGTACCGCTCCCAGTTGTGGGGGTACCATTTGAAAGGGTAGGGATCGACATCGTTGGTCCCCTTGACCCGCAAACATCCTCGGGCAATAGGTTTATCCTGGTGCTGGTCGACCATGCAACCAGGTATCCTGAGGCCATCCCATTGAAAACTGTAACTGCCAAGTCAGTTGCAAAAGCTTTACTCGGCATATTTACTAGGGTTGGCTTCCCTAAAGAAGTTGTGTCAGATCGTGGCAGCAACTTTATGTCGAAGTATATGCAGGCTATGTGGAAAGAATGTGGGGTCACCTACAAGTTCTCTTCTGCATACCACCCCCAGACCAATGGTCTGGTGGAACGTTTCAACAGAACGTTAAAGAGCATGATTGGGGCTCTGGAGGAGCCTCAGAGAAGAAAATGGGATCTTCTTTTACCATGCTTGCTGTTTGCCTACCGAGAGGTACCACAGGAGGGTGTTGGCTTCAGCCCCTTCGAACTTCTGTTCGGTCATCCCGTACGGGGACCCTTAGCCATCGTCAAAGAGGGATTCGAGATGCCCACTCCCCCTGTTACTACCAATGTAGTTGATTATGTGCTAGGGCTCAGAAAACGGATGGTACTTCTGATGGGCTTGGCTAGTGATAAATTGAAGGCAGGGCAAGCGCTGGTGAAACATTGGTACGACCAGAAAGCTTCCCTCATCAACTTTACACCTGGTCAGCAAGTCCTGATCATGAATCCCATAAGGCCTCGTGCTTTACAGGACAAATGGTCAGGCCCTTACCCAGTGGTGGAGCCCCTGGGTGAGGTTAACTATTCAGTGGACCTTGGAAGGCCTGGACAGGCTCCAAAAGTGTTTCACGTGAATAGGCTGAAGGCTTTCGTCCCAAGCGACGAAATCGCAGCACTGCTATTGGCTTCAGACGTTGAGGAAGAGGAGTCTGAACCTCTCCCCGACCTGTTCCAAAGCAGTCCTTCAGAAAGCTCTTTTGAGGGTGTCCGAGTGGCCCCTCACCAAAATGGACAAGGCTCAGTGGTTTACCTTGGACATGAAGTAGGTGGAGGGAGGAGACAGCCTCTACCCAGTAAGGTACACACAGTACAAGACTGGCCTACCCCCACTACGCAAACCCAAGTGAGAGCCTTCTTAGGACTCACGGGGTATTACCACAATTTTGTGGCAGACTATGGCACCATAGCTGCTCCTCTGACTGCCCTCACAACTCCGAAGAAACCCAAGAAGGTAACTTGGACTGACGAGTGTGAGAAGGCCTTCAATGGCTTAAAAGACTCCTTGTGCCAGGCCCCTGTCCTTAGGGCCCCTGATTATCAAAGACCTTTTATCGTGCAGACGGATGCCTCTGACACTGGGATAGGAGCTGTACTATCACAAGTAGATGAGAAGGGTAAGGAACACCCTATCGGTTTTATTAGTCGCCAGCTTAAGGACAGAGAGCTCAGATGGTCCACGGTAGAGAAAGAATGTTTCTCTGTTGTGTGGGCCCTAAGGAAGCTGAGGCCCTACCTCTATGGGACCCACTTCACTGTGCAAACTGACCATAAGCCGTTAAAGTGGCTAATGAACATGAAGGGGGAGAATCCAAAGTTGCTTAGGTGGTCCATAAGTCTACAAGGCTTCGACTTCACTATTGAGCATAGGCCAGGTGTCCAACATAGCAATGCTGATGGGTTGTCCAGAATGTTTTACCGACCTGAACAAGAGACTCATCCAGGGGTGAATTAGTTCCCCCTGTCCATAGTCTGGGAGGGGCGAGTGTTAGGAAAGATTTCATAATTGTAGGGAATTTTCCTTCCATGTGGCAACCCCTAAACTTTTTGCTGTTGTTTTCACCTTGTTCTTGACTTTGCCAGAGAAGTGCAGCCTTCTGCCGCACTCCTCTGGGCTTTTGCTCCTTTCTTACGGGGAAACTGACATGCCCTTAAGACAGTCAGTACCGGGGAACGCTGTTTCCCGTAGTTTCTTCTATCATGTTGCGGCTTTAGTGCAACATGACACAAGAGGGCACTGTAAGCTAAGTTACGGCTCTCTTGGGTCTCTAGCCTTCTACAGGCCCTAGATACTCTTTTAGGATGGTATTTGATCGGTGCAAGTCATTCAGGGACTCGAATGGTGGCAGCGATCGTTTTGTTTATTTTGAGCTCCTTTTGGCGTTCTGAGCACGTTTTTCGCACTGAACCCAAAATGGTGGCCTGGCTCCCAAAATGGCCAGACCACGAGGCTCCTTTGTCTTGTCCACTGACCGTCTTGCTCCCGTCACCTTCCCCAGGTCGAGCGACCCGGGGCCTTCCTTATTTGGGCATGTACTTTCCCGCGAAACGTGGTTGCTTTCGCGGGCTTCTACATGTCGTTTGTGTGCCTCCAGGGTGTGGGCTGGGATGTCTGGTCCCAATACACATCCTGGGTGCCAGAAAGTCTAGGGTGGTGTGAATGCCTGGGACCACCGTGGTCCGTGATTGGTCCACGTATGGTATGTGTGTTGATGAGCGGATCTCCCATTGGCTCCCCTCCGTTTTGGCGCGAAGGGAACCGTGGATAAGAGGGGGCTGAAAACACCACTACCATGTCGATCTCCTGAGTTCTCACGAACGAAGGAATACAGGAGCCAAGTATCCTGCAACTACGAGGCTGGACCGAGGAATCGCTGGTGACCCGCTGAAGGAATCCTCCTTTGCACTGCTGTCGTCCTGTGAAACCCTTTCCTCCTTGGATCGAACCAGAAGGCCTGTACTGGTGCTTCGACCTTTGGAATAGCAGGAACAGCTATTCCCGGCGACTTCATCAACTCCTGCCAAGTAGGCCTTCGGAAGTGTCTCTGGGCCATCCAGTTGACTGACCAGCTTACAAGGGAGTCCTGCTCTGTAACTGCCGCCAGGTTGTGTTGTATTTCGAGTCCTGGTCACTCTCCCACGCTTCGTACGCTTAGCGTCCCCAGGTCTGAAGGGAGGAGTGTACATTTGGCTCGAATACACACGGCCGCTCCGTTGTCCTGCTGTGGCAACAAAACTGTGCTGGTTTCGTCGATTGGGACGTCTTTTTGCTCTACACGACTACGAGGCGTTCCCTGCTCTTCTGAACCTGCCAGCTGCTGAAACTAACGTGGAGAAGCCTGGTTCTGCTTGCTTCGGGGACCGGTGAGTAGCTTAGCTAGGATCTGGTCGCATTCCTGCAGTATCCCATTGCTTTTTCCTGCTGTGTAAAAACAGCACCCTTTTGGCCGTACTCGCGCTCTGCTTCTGCCCGCTGTGGAGGCTGAGCTTGAGTTGCGGAACCTGTTCTCCTTCTGCTGTGCACTAACCCGAACTGCAAAAACAGCACCCTTTTGGCCGTACTCGCGCTCTGCTTCTGCCCGCTGTGGAGGCTGAGCTTGAGTTGCGGAACCTGTTCTCCTTCTGCTGTGCACTAACCCGAACTGCCTGACTTCCTCCGAAGAGCTTCCCCTTTTGCCCGTTGGCACCGGCGTGGCAGGTACTTTGAGCACAAGGCTCCACTCTTCTCAGGGCTCGGACTTCCATCTAGTTAGGTGCCTCTGAAGGCGAACTGAGTCTAAAGCGTTATCGCACTGCCTGTTTTCCTTTCCTTTCAGGTGGACTGCATATTTCGTGCTTTAAACGCTTGCGACTGTGTATTTGTATATATATTGTGTTGATATGGTATGTGTTGGTTTAATATTGTGATATTGTGATTTTCTCGCTCCGGTCATTATTTTAAAGGCCTTAAAATAAATGTGTATCTATTTTTGATATAACAACTGTTTGGAGTAGTTTGTAAGCGCTCTTGCTTTGTGTGCTCACTGCGGGCTTTCAGTCACCCTCACCCCTCTTGAGACCTAGTCTTGACCGCCGCGATCGCTACCTTGATTGGTCTGGCTTGTCCAGAGGTTACCCTGTTCCAAGTAATTAGGTTGGCCTTCTGAACTTCTGCGCCACCAGGACAGAGTTCAGAAATCCGTCTTAACAGGAAGGGTCTCAGGATTGGAATGGGAAGGACTTGGATATCACATCTCATGCTATAGGCAGGGCCTCAGGTTTGGAAAGGGAAGGAGATGGATATCACATTTCATGTTAGAGATAGGATCTCAGGTTTGGTATTAGAGGCATTGAGATATCACATCTCATGCTATCAGAAGGGTCTCAGGATTGGAATGGGAAGGAGTTGTATATCACATCTCATGCTAAATGGAGGGTCTCAGGTTTGGAAGGGGAAGGATTTGGAAATCACATCTCATGTTATAGGAAGGATCTCAGGTTTGGTGTTAGAAGCATTGAGATATCACATCTCATGCTATCGGAAGTATCTCAGGTTTGGTATTAGAGGCATTGAGATATCACATCTCATGCTATCATAAGGGTCTCAGGATTGGAATGGGAAGGCGTTGGATATCACATCTCATGTTATTGGAATGATCTCAGGTTTGGTATTAGAAGCATTGAGACATCACATCTCATGCTATAGGAAGGGTCTCAGGATTGGAATGGGAAGGAGTTGGATATCACATCTCATGCTATAGGAAGGGTCTCAGATTTGGTATAAGCATTGAGATATCACATCTCATGCTATAGGAAGGGTCTCAGGATTGGATTGGGAAGGAGTTGTATATGACATCTCATGTTATAGGAAGGGTCTCAGGTTTGGTATTAGAAGCATTGAGATATCACATCTCATGCTATAGGAAGGGTCTCAGGATTGCAATGGGGAGGACTTGGATGTCACATCTCATGCTATAGGGAGGGTCTCAAGTTTGATATTAGAAGCATTGAGATAACAAATCTCATGATATCGGAAGGGTCTCAGGATTGGAATGGGAAGGAGTTGGATATCACATCTCATGATAAAGGAAGGGTCTATGGTTTGGAAGGGGAAAGATTTGGATATCACATCTCATGTTATAGGACGGGTCTCAGGTTTGGTATTAGAAGCATTGAGATATCAAGTCTCATGGCATAGGAAGGGTCTCAGAATTGGAATGGGAAGTAGTTGGATATCATATCTCATGCTATAGGAAGGCTCTCAGGTTTGGAAGGGGAAGGAGTTGGATATCACATTTCATGTTAGAGGAATGATCTCAGGTTTGGTATTAGAAGCATTGAGACATCACATCTCATGTTATAGGAAGGGTCTCAGGATTGAAATGGGAAGAAGTTGGATATCACATCTCAAGCTATAGGAAGGGTCTCAGGTTTGGAAGGGGAAGGAGTTGGATATCCAATCTCTTGTTATAGGACTGGTCTCAGGTTTGGTATTAGAAGCATTGAGATATCACATCGCATGCTGTAGGAAGGTTCTCAGGTTTGGAATGGGGAGGAATTGGATATCACATCTCATGTCATAGGAAGGATCTCAGGTTTGGTATTAGAAGCATTGAGATATCACATCTCATGCTATAGGAATGGTCTCAGGATTGGAATGGGAAGGAGTTGGATATTACATTCTTGCTATAGGAAGGGTCTCATGTTTGGAATGGGAAGGAATTGGATATCACATATGCTATAGGAAGGGTCTCAGGTTTGGGAAAAGCATTGAGATATCACATCTCTGCTATCGGAAGTGTCTCAGGATTGGAATGGGAAGGTGTTGGATATCCCATCTCATGTTATAGGACGGGTTTCAGGTTTGTTATTAGAATCATTGAGATATCATATTGCATGCTGTAGGAAGGGTCTAATGATTGGAATGGGAAGGAGTTGGATATCCCATCTCATGTTATAGGAAGAGTCTCAAGTTTGGTATTAGAAGCATTGAGACATCACATCTCATGCTATAGAAAGGGTCTCAGGATTGGAATGGGAAGGAGTTGGATATCACATCTCAGGCCATAGGAAGGGTCTCAGGTTTGGTATAAGCATTGAGATATCACATCTCTGCTATCAGAAGGGTCTCAGGATTGGAATGGGAAGGATTTGGAAATCACATCTCATGTTATAGGAAGGATCTCAGGTTTGGTATTAGAAGCACTGAGATATCACATCTCATGCTATAGGAAGGGTCTCAGGATTGGAATGGGAAGGAGTTGGATATCACATCTCAGGCCATAGGAAGGGTCTCAGGTTTGGTATAAGCATTGAGATATCACATCTCTGCTATCAGAAGGGTCTCAGGATTGGAATGGGAAGGAATTGGATATCACATCTCATGTTATAGGAAGGATCTCAGGTTTGGTATTAGAAGCATTGAGATATCCCTTCTCATGCTATAGGAAGGGTCTCAGGATTGGAATGTGAAGGATTTGGATATCACATCTCATGCTAAAAGAAGGGTCTCAGGTTTGGTAGAAGCATTGAGATATCACGTCTCTGCTATCGGAAGGGTCTCAGGATTGGATTGGGAAGGAGTTGGATATCACTTCTCATGCTATAGGAAGGGTCTCAGGTTTGGTATAAGCATTGAGATATCACATCTCTGCTATCGGAAGGGTCTCAGGATTGGATTGGGAAGGAGTTGGATATCCCTTCTCATGCTATAGGAAGTGTCTTAGGTTTGGTATAAGCATTGAGATATCACATCTCTGCTATCAGAAGGGTCTCAGGATTGGAATGGGAAGGAATTGGATATCACATCTCATGTTATAGGAAGGATCTCAGGTTTGGTATTAGAAGCATTGAGATATCCCTTCTCATGCTATAGGAAGGGTCTCAGGATTGGAATGTGAAGGATTTGGATATCACATCTCATGCTAAAGGAAGGGTCTCAGGTTTGGTAGAAGCATTGAGATATCACGTCTCTGCTATCGGAAGGGTCTCAGGATTGGATTGGGAAGGAGTTGGATATCACTTCTCATGCTATAGGAAGGGTCTCAGGTTTGGTATAAGCATTGAGATATCACATCTCTGCTATCGGAAGGGTCTCAGGATTGGATTGCGAAGGAGTTGGATATCCCTTCTCATGCTATAGGAAGTGTCTCAGGTTGGAATGGGAAGGAGTTGGATATCACATCTCATGTTATAGGAAGGGTCTCAGGATTGGAATGGGAAGGATTTGGATATCACATCTCTTGCTATAGGAAGGGTCTCAGGATTGCAATGGGTAGGAGTTGGATATTACTTTCTTGCTATAGGAAGGGTCTCATGTTTTGAATAGGAAGGAGTTGGATATCACATATGCTATAGTTAGTGTCTCAGGTTTGGAACGGGAAGGAGTTGGATATCACATCTCATGTTATAGGAAGGGTCTCAGGTTTGGTATAAGCATTGAGATATCACATCTCTGCTATCGGAAGTGGCTCAGGATTGGAATGGGAAGGAGTTGGATATCCCATCTCATGTTATAGGACGAGTCTCTGGTTTGGTATTAGAATCATTGAGATATCACATTGCATGCTGTAGGAAGGGTCTAAGGATTGGAATGGGATGGACTTGGATATCATATCTCATGCTATAGGTAGGCTCTCAGGTTTTGTATAAGCATTGAGATATCACATCTCATGCTATAGGAAGGGTCTCAGGATTGGAATGGGAAGGAATTGGATATCACATCTCATGCTATAGGAAGGGTCTCAGATTTGGTATAAGCATTGAGATATCACATCTCATGCTATAGGAAGGGTCTCAGGATTGGAATGGGAAGGAGTTGTATATGACATCCCAGGCCATAGGAAGGGTCTCAGGTTTGGTATAAGCATTGAGATATCACATCTCTGCTATCGGAAGGGTCTCAGGATTGGAATGGGAAGGAGTTGGATATCACATTTCATGTTAGAGGAAGGATCTCAGATTTGGTATTAGAGGCATTGAGATATCACATCTCTGCTATCGGAAGTGTCTCAGGATTGGAATGGGAAGGTGTTGAATATCCCATCTCATGTTATAGGACGGGTCTCAGGTTTGTTATTAGAATCATTGAGATATCATATTGCATGCTGTAGGAAGGGTCTAAGGATTGGAATGGGAAGGAGTTGGATATCCCATCTCATGTTATAGGAAGAGTCTCAAGTTTGGTATTAGAAGCATTTAGATATCACATCTCTTGCTATAGGAAGTGTCTCAGGATTGGAATGGGAAGGAGTTGGATATCACATTTTATGTTAGAGGAAGGATCTCAGGTTTGGTATTAGAGGCATTGAGATATCACATCTCATGCTATAGGAAGGGTCTCAGGATTGGAATGGGAAGGAGTTGGATATCACATCTCATGCTATAGGAAGGGTCTCAGGTTTGGTATAAGCATTGAGATATCACATCTCATGCTATAGGAAGGGTCTCAGGATTGGAATGGGAAGGAGTTGGATATCACATCTCATGTTATAGGAAGGATCTCAGGTTTGGTATTAGAAGCATTGAGACATCACATCTCATGCTATCGGAAGGGTCTCAGGATTGGAATGGGAAGGACTTGGATATCACATCTCATGCTATAGGGAGGGTCTCAAGTTTGATATTAGAAGCATTGAGGTATCATATCTCATGCTATAGGAAGGGTCTCAGGATTGGAATGGGAAGGAGTTGGATATCACATCTCATGCTATAGGAATGGTCTCAGGTTTGGTATAAGCAGTGAGATATCACATCTCATGCTATAGGAAGTGTCTCAGGATTGGAATGGGAAGGAGTTGGATATCACATCTCATGTTATAGGAAGGATCTCAGGTTTGGTATAAGCATTGAGATATCACATCTCTACTATCGGAAGGGTCTCAGGATTGGAATGGGAAGGAGTTGGATATTCCCATCTCATGTTATAGGAAGGGTCTCAGGTTTGGTATTAGAAGCATTGAGATATCACATCTCATGCTATAGGAAGGGTCTCAGGATTGGAATGGGAAGGACTTGGATATCACATCTCATGCTTTAAGGAGGGTCTCAAGTTTGATATTAGAAGCATTGAGATATCACATCTCATGATATCGGAAGGGTCTCAGGGATGGAATGGGAAGGAGTTCGATATCACATCTCATGATAAAGGAAGTGTCTAAGGTTTGGAAGGGGAAGGAGTTTGATATCACATCTCATGCCATAGTATGGGTCTCAGGTTTGGTAGAAGCATTGGGATATCAAATCTCATGCTATCGGAAGGGTATCAGGATTGGATTTGGAAGGAGTTGGATATCCCATCTCATGCTGTAGGAAGGGTCTCAGGTTGGAATGGGAAGGAGTTGGATATCACATCTCATGTTATAGGAAGGGTCTCAGGATTGGAATTAGAAGGACTTGGATATCACATCTCATGCTATAGGAAGGCTCTCAGGTTTGGAAGGGGAAAGAGTTGGATATCACATTTCATGTTAGAGGTAGGATCTCAGGTTTGGTATTAGAGGCATTGAGATATCACATCTCATGCTATAGGAAGGGTCTCAGGATTGGAATGGGAAGAAGTTGGATATCACATCTCTTGCTATAGCAAGGGTCTCAGATTTGGTATAAGCATTGAGATATCACATCTCATGCTATAGGAAGGGTCTCAGGATTGGAATGGGAAGGAGTTGTATATGAGATCTCATGCCATAGGAAGGGTCTCAGGTTTGGTATAAGCATTGAGATATCACATCACATGCTATAGGAAGGGTCTCAGGATTGGAATGGGAAGGACTTGGATATCACATCTCATGCTATAGGCAGGGTCTCAGGTTTGGAAAGGGAATGAGATGGATATCACATTTCATGTTAGAGGTAGGATCTCAGGTTTGGTATTAGAGGCATTGAGATATCACATCTCATGCTATCAGAAGGGTCTCAGGATTGGAATGGGAAGAAGTTGGATATCACATCTCATGCTAAAGGGAGGGTCTCAGGTTTGGAAAGGGAAGGATTTGGAAATCACATCTCATGTTATAGGAAGGATCTCAGGTTTGGTATTAGAAGCATTGAGATATCACATCTCATGCTTTCATAAGGGTCTCAGGATTGGAATGGGAAGGAGTTGGATATCACATCTCATGTTATAGGAAGGATCTCAGGTTTGGTATTAGAAGCATTGAGACATCACATTTCATGCTATAGGAAGGGTCTCAGGATTGGAATGGGAAGGAGTTGGATATCACATCTCATGCTATAGGAAGGGTCTCAGATTTGGTATAAGCATTGAGATATCACATCTCATGCTATAGGAAGGGTCTCAGGATTGGAATGGGAAGGAGTTGTATATGACATCTCAGGCCATAGGAAGGGTCTCAGGTTTGGTATAAGCATTGAGATATCACATCTCTGCTATTGGAAGGGTCTCAGGATTGGAATGGGAAGGAATTGGATATCACATCTCATGTTATAGGAAGGATCTCAGGTTTGGTATTAGAAGCATTGAGATATCACGTCTCTGCTATCGGAAGGGTCTCAGGATTGGATTGGGAAGGAGTTGGATATCCCTTCTCATGCTATAGGAAGGGTCTCAGGTTTGGTATAAGCATTGAGATATCACATCTCTGCTATCGGAAGGGTCTCAGGATTGGATTGGGAAGGAGTTGGATATCCCTTCTCATGCTATAGGAAGTGTCTCAGGTTGGAATGGGAAGGAGTTGGATATCACATCTCATGTTATAGGAAGGGTCTCAGGATTGGAATGGGAAGGATTTGGATATCACATCTCTTGCTATAGGAAGGGTCTCAGGATTGCAATGGGTAGGAGTTGGATATTACTTTCTTGCTATAGGAAGGGTCCCATGTTTGGAATGGGAAGGAGTTGGATATCACATATGCTATAGTTAGTGTCTCAGGTTTGGAACGGGAAGGAGTTGGATATCACATCTCATGTTATAGGAAGGGTCTCAGGTTTGGTATAAGCATTGAGATATCACATCTCTGCTATCGGAAGTGGCTCAGGATTGGAATGGGAAGGAGTTGGATATCCCATCTCATGTTATAGGACGAGTCTCTGGTTTGGTATTAGAATCATTGAGATATCACATCGCATGCTGTAGGAAGGGTCTAAGGATTGGAATGGGATGGACTTGGATATCACATCTCATGCTATAGGTAGGCTCTCAGGTTTGGTATAAGCATTGAGATATCACATCTCATGCTATAGGAAGGGTCTCAGGATTGGAATGGGAAGGAATTGGATATCACATCTCATGCTATAGGAAGGGTCTCAGATTTGGTATAAGCATTGAGATATCACATCTCATGCTATAGGAAGGGTCTCAGGATTGGAATGGGAAGGAGTTGTATATGACATCCCAGGCCATAGGAAGGGTCTCAGGTTTGGTATAAGCATTGAGATATCACATCTCTGCTATCGGAAGGGTCTCAGGATTGGAATGGGAAGGAGTTGGATATCCCATCTCATGTTATAGGAAGGGTCTCAGGTTTGGTATTAGAAGCATAGAGATATCACATCTCATGCTATAGGAAGGGTCTCAGGATTGGAATGGGAAGGACTTGGATGTCACATCTCATGCTATAGGGAGGGTCTCAAGTTTGATATTAGAAGCATTGAGATAACAAATCTCATGATATCGGAAGGGTCTCAGGATTGGAATGGGAAGGAGTTGGATATCACATCTCATGATAACGGAACGGTCTGAGGTTTGGAAGGGGAAGGATTTGGATATCACATCTCATGTTATAGGACGGGTCTCAGGTTTGGTATTAGAAGCATTGAGATATCAAGTCTCATGGTATAAGAAGGGTCTCAGAATTGGAATGGGAAGGAGTTGGATATCACACCTCAAGCTATAGGAAGGGTCTCAGGATTGGAATGGGAAGGAGTTTGATATCACATCTCATGCCATAGTATGGGTCTCAGGTTTGGTAGAAGCATTGGGATATCACATCTCATGCTATCGGAAGGGTATCAGTATTGGATTTGGAAGGAGTTGGATATCCCATCTCATGCTATAGGAAGGGTCTCAGGTTGGAATGGGAAGGAGTTGGATATCACATTTCATGTTATAGAAAGGGTCTCAGGATTGGAATGGGAAGGACTTGAATATCATATCTCATGCTATAGGAAGGCTCTCAGGTTTGGAAGGGGAAGGAGTTGGATATCACATTTCATGTTAGAGGAAGGATCTCAGGTTTGGTATTAGAGGCCTTGAGATATCACATCTCATGCTATAGGAAGGGTCTCTGGATTGGAATGGGAAGGAGTTGGATATCACATCTCAAGCTATAGGAAGGGTCTCAGGTTTGGTATAAGCATTGAGATATCACATCTCATGCTATAGGAAGGGTCTCAAGATTGGAATGGGAAGGAGTTGGATATCACATCTCATATTATAGGAAATATCTCAGGTTTGGTATTAGAAGCATTGAGACATCACATCTCATGTTATAGGAAGGGTCTCAGGATTGGAATGGGAAGAAGTTGGATATCACATCTCATGCTATAGGAAGGGTCTCAGGTTTGTTATATGCATTGAGATATCACATCTCATGCTATAGGAAGGATCTCAGGATTGGAATGGGAAGGAGTTGTATATGACATCTCATGCCATAGGAAGGGTCTCAGGTTTGGTATAAGCATTGAGATATCACATCACATGCTATAGGAAGGGTCTCAGGATTGGAATGGGAAGGACTTGGATATCACATATCATGCTATAGGCAGGGTCTCAGGTTTGGAAAGGGAAGGAGATGGATATCACATTTCATGTTAGAGATAGGATCTCAGGTTTGGTATTACAGGCATTGAGATATCACATCTCATGCTATCAGAAGGGTCTCAGGATTGGAATGGGAAGGAGTTGTATATCACATCTCATGCTAAAGGGAGGGTCTCAGGTTTGGAAGGGGAAGGATTTGGAAATCACATCTCATGTTAAAGGAAGGGTTTCAGGTTTGGTATTAGAAGCATTGAGATATCACATCTCATGCTATAGGAAGGGTCTCAGGATTGGAATGGGGAGGACTTGGATGTCACATCTCATGCTATAGGGAGGGTCTCAAGTTTGATATTAGAAGCATTGAGATAACAAATCTCATGATATCGGAAGGGTCTCAGGATTGGAATGGGAAGGAGTTGGATATCACATCTCATGATAATGGAAGGGTCTAAGGTTTGGAAGGGGAAAGATTTGGATATCACATCTCATGTTATAGGACGGGTCTCAGGTTTGGTATTAGAAGCATTGAGATATCAAGTCTCATGGCACAGGAAGGGTCTCAGAATTGGAATGGGAAGGAGTTGGATATCACATCTCAAGCTATAGGAAGAGTCTCAGGATTGGAATGGGAATGAGTTTGATATCACATCTCATGCCATAGTATGGGTCTCAGGTTTGGTAGAAGCATTGGGATATCACATCACATGCTATTGGAAGGGTATCAGTATTGGATTTGGAAGGAGTTGGATATCCCATCTCATGCTATAGTATGGGTCTCAGGTTTGGTAGAAGCATTGGAATATCACATCTCATGCTATTGGAAGGGTATCAGTATTGGATTTGAAAGGAGTTGGATATCCCATCTCATGCTATAGGAAGGGTCTCAGATTTGGTATAAGCATTGAGATATCACATCTCATGCTATAGGAAGGGTCTCAGGATTGGATTGGGAAGGAGTTGTATATGACATCTCAGGCCATAGGAAGGGTCTCAGGATTGGTATAAGCATTGAGATATCACATCTCTGCTATCGGAAGGGTCTCAGGATTGGAATGGGAAGGAGTTGGATATCCCATCTCATGTTATAGGAAGGGTCTCAGGTTTGGTATTAGAAGCATTGAGATATCACATCTCATGCTATAGGAAGGGTCTCAGGATTGGAATGGGGAGGACTTGGATGTCACATCTCATGCTATAGGGAGGGTCTCAAGTTTGATATTAGAAGCATTGAGATAACAAATCTCATGATATCGGAAGGGTCTCAGGATTGGAATGGGAAGGAGTTGGATATCACATCTCATGATAAAGGAAGGGTCTAAGGTTTGGAAGGGGAAAGATTTGGATATCGCATCTCATGTTATAGGACGGGTCTCAGGTTTGGTATTAGAAGCATTGAGATATCAAGTCTCATGGCATAGGAAGGGTCTCAGAATTGGAATGGGAAGGAGTTGGATATCACATCTCAAGCTATAGGAAGAGTCTCAGGATTGGAATGGGAAGGAGTTTGATATCACATCTCATGCCATAGTATGGGTCTCAGGTTTGGTAGAAGCATTGGGATATCACATCTCATGCTATTGCAAGGGTATCAGTATTGGATTTGGAAGGAGTTGGATATCCCATCTCATGCTATAGGAAGGGTCTCAGGTTGGAATGGGAAGGAGTTGGATATCACATTTCATGTTATAGGAAGGGTCTCAGGATTGGAATGGGAAGGACTTGGATATCATATCTCATGCTATAGGAAGGCTCTCAGGTTTGGAAGGGGAAGGAGTTGGATATCACATTTCATGTTAGAGGAAGGATCTCAGGTTTGGTATTAGAGGCCTTGAGATATCACATCTCATGCTATAGGAAGGGTCTCAGGATTGGAATGGGAAGGAGTTGGATATCACATCTCAAGCTTTAGGAAGGGTCTCAGGTTTGGTATAAGCATTGAGATAGCACATCTCATGCTATAGGAAGGGTCTCAGGATTGGAATGGTAAGGAGTTGGATATCACATCTCATGTTATAGGAAAGATCTCCGGTTTGGTATTAGAAGCATTGAGACATCACATCTCATGTTATAGGAAGGGTCTCAGGATTGGAATGGGAAGAAGTTGGATATCACATCTCATGCTATAGGAAGGGTCCCAGATTTGGAAGGGGAAGGAGTTGGATATCCAATCTCATGTTATAGGACTGGTCTCAGGTTTGGTATTAGAAGCATTGAGATATCACATCGCATGCTGTAGGAAGGTTCTCAGGTTTGGTATTAGAAGCATTGAGACATCACATCTCATGCTATAGGAAGGGTCTCAGGATTGGAATGGGAAGGAGTTGGATATCACATCTCATGTTATAGGAAGGATCTCAGGTTTGGTATTAGAAGCATTGAGACATCACATCTCATGCTATAGGAAGGGTCTCAGGATTGGAATGGGAAGGAGTTGGATATCACATCTCATGCTATAGGAAGGGTCTCAGATTTGGTATAAGCATTGAGATATCACATCTCATGCTATAGGAGGGGTCTCAGGATTGGATTGGGAAGGAGTTGTATATGACACCTCAGGCCATAGGAAGGGTCTCAGGATTGGTATAAGCATTGAGATATCACATCTTTGCTATCGGAAGGGTCTCAGGATTGGAATGGGAAGGAGTTGGATATCCCATCTCATGTTATAGGAAGGGTCTCAGGTTTGGTATTAGAAGCATTGAGATATCACATCTCATGCTATAGGAAGGGTCTCAGGATTGGAATGGGGAGGACTTGGATGTCACATCTCATGCTATAGGGAGGGTCTCAAGTTTGATATTAGAAGCATTGAGATAACAAATCTCATGATATCGGAAGGGTCTCAGGATTGGAATGGGAAGGAGTTGGATATCACATCTCATGATAAAGGAAGGGTCTAAGGTTTGGAAGGGGAAAGATTTGGATATCACAGCTCATGTTATAGGACGGGTCTCAGGTTTGGTATTAGAAGCATTGAGATATCAAGTCTCATGGCATAGGAAGGGTCTCAGAATTGGAATGGGAAGGAGTTGGATATCACATCTCAAGCTATAGGAAGAGTCTCAAGATTGGAATGGGAAGGAGTTTGATATCACATCTCATGCCATAGTATGGGTCTCAGGTTTGGTAGAAGCATTGGGATATCACATCTCATGCTATTGGAAGGGTATCAGTATTGGATTTGGAAGGAGTTGGATATCCCATCTCATGCTATAGGAAGGGTCTCAGGTTGGAATGGGAAGGAGTTGGATATCACATTTCATGTTATAGGAAGGGTCTCAGGATTGGAATGGGAAGGACTTGGATATCATATCTCATGCTATAGGAAGGCTCTCAGGTTTGGAAGGGGAAGGAGTTGGATATCACATTTCATGTTAGAGGAAGGATCTCAGGTTTGGTATTAGAGGCCTTGAGATATCACATATCATGCTATAGGAAGGGTCTCAGGATTGGAATGGGAAGGAGTTGGATATCACATCTCAAGCTTTAGGAAGGGTCTCAGGTTTGGTATAAGCATTGAGATAGCACATCTCATGCTATAGGAAGGGTCTCAGGATTGGAATGGGAAGGAGTTGGATATTACATCTCATGTTATAGGAAAGATCTCAGGTTTGGTATTAGAAGCATTGAGACATCACATCTCATGTTATAGGAAGGGTCTCAGGATTGGAATGGGAAGAAGTTGGATATCACATCTCATGCTATAGGAAGGGTCTCAGGTTTGGAAAGGGAAGGAGTTGGATATCCAATCTCATGTTATAGGACTGGTCTCAGGTTTGGTATTAGAAGCATTGAGATATCACATCGCATGCTGTAGGAAGGTTCTCAGGTTTGGTATTAGAAGCATTGAGACATCACATCTCATGCTATAGGAAGGGTCTCAGGATTGGAATGGGAAGGAGTTGGATATCACATCTCATGTTATAGGAAGGATCTCAGGTTTGGTATTAGAAGCATTGAGACATCACATCTCATGCTATAGGAAGGGTCTCAGGATTGGAATGGGAAGGAGTTGGATATCACATCTCATGCTATAGGAAGGGTCTCAGATTTGGTATAAGCATTGAGATATCACATCTCATGCTATAGGAAGGGTCTCAGGATTGGATTGGGAAGGAGTTGTATATGACATCTCAGGCCATAGGAAGGGTCTCAGGATTGGTATAAGCATTGAGATATCACATCTCTGCTATCGGAAGGGTCTCAGGATTGGAATGGGAAGGAGTTGGATATCCCATCTCATGATAAAGGAAGGGTCTAAGGTTTGGAAGGGGAAAGATTTGGATATCACATCTCATGTTATAGGACGGGTCTCAATTTTGATATTAGAAGCATTGAGATAACAAATCTCATGATATCGGAAGGGTCTCAGGATTGGAATGGGAAGGAGTTGGATATCACATCTCATGATAAAGGAAGGGTCTAAGGTTTGGAAGGGGAAAGATTTGGATATCACATCTCATGTTATAGGACGGGTCTCAGGTTTGGTATTAGAAGCATTGAGATATCAAGTCTCATGGTATAGGAAGGGTCTCAGAATTGGAATGGGAAGGATTTCGGATATCACATCTCAAGCTATAGGAAGAGTCTCAGGATTGGAATGGGAAGGAGTTTGATATCACATCTCATGCCATAGTATGGTTCTCAGGTTTGGTAGAAGCATTGGGATATCACATCTCATGCTATTGGAAGGGTATCAGTATTGGATTTGGAAGGAGTTGGATATCCCATCTCATGCTATAGGAAGGGTCTGAGGTTGGAATGGGAAGGAGTTGGATATCACATTTCATGTTATAGGAAGGGTCTCAGGATTGGAATGGGAAGGAGTTGGATATCACATCTCAAGCTTTAGGAAGGGTCTCAGGTTTGGTATAAGCATTGAGATAGCACATCTCATGCTATAGGAAGGGTCTCAGGATTGGAATGGGAAGGAGTTGGATATCACATCTCATGTTATAGGAAAGATCTCAGGTTTGGTATTAGAAGCATTGAGACATCACATCTCATGTTATAGGAAGGGTCTCAGGATTGGAATGGGAAGAAGTTGGATATCACATCTCATGCTATAGGAAGGGTCTCAGGTTTTGAAGGGGAAGGAGTTGGATATCCAATCTCATGTTATAGGACTGGTCTCAGGTTTGGTATTAGAAGCATTGAGATATCACATCGCATGCTGTAGGAAGGTTCTCAGGTTTGGAATGGCGAGGAATTGGATATCACATCTCATGTCATAGGAAGGATCTCAGGTTTGGTATTAGAAGCATTGAGATATCACATCTCATGCTATAGGAATGGTCTCAGGATTGGAATGGGAAGGAGTTGGATATTACATTCTTGCTATAGGAAGGGTCTCATGTTTGGAATGGGAAGGAGTTGGATATCACATATGCTATAGGAAGGGTCTCAGGTTTGAAACGGGAAGGAGTTGGATATCACATCTCATGTTATAGGAAGGGTCTCAGGTTTGTTATAAGCATTGAGATATCACATCTCTGCTATCGGAAGTGTCTCAGGATTGGAATGGGAAGCTGTTGGATATCCCATCTCATGTTATAGGACGGGTCTCAGGTTTGTTATTAGAATCATTGAGATATCATATTGCATGCTGTAGGAAGGGTCTAAGGATTGGAATGGGAAGGACTTGGATATCACATCTCATGCTATAGGTAGGCTCTCAGGTTTGGAAAGGGAAGGAGTTCGATATCACATTTCATGTTAGAGGAGGGATCTCAGGTTTGGTATTAGAGGCATTGAGATATCACATATCATGCTATAGGAAGGGTCTCAGGATTGGAATGGGAAGGAGTTGGATATCACATCTCAAGCTTTAGGAAGGGTCTCAGGTTTGGTATAAGCATTGCGATAGCACATCTCATGCTATAGGAAGGGTCTCAGGATTGGAATGGGAAGGAGTTGGATATTACATCTCATGTTATAGGAAAGATCTCAGGTTTGGTATTAGAAGCATTGAGACATCACATCTCATGTTATAGGAAGGGTCTCAGGATTGGAATGGGAAGAAGTTGGATATCACATCTCATGCTATAGGAAGGGTCTCAGGTTTGGAAGGGGAAGGAGTTGGATATCCAATCTCATGTTATAGGACTGGTCTCAGGTTTGGTATTAGAAGCATTGAGATATCACATCGCATGCTGTAGGAAGGTTCTCAGGTTTGGTATTAGAAGCATTGAGACATCACATCTCATGCTATAGGAAGGGTCTCAGGATTGGAATGGGAAGGAGTTGGATATCACATCTCATGTTATAGGAAGGATCTCAGGTTTGGTATTAGAAGCATTGAGACATCACATCTCATGCTATAGGAAGGGTCTCAGGATTGGAATGGGAAGGAGTTGGATATCACATCTCATGCTATAGGAAGGGTCTCAGATTTGGTATAAGCATTGAGATATCACATCTCATGATATAGGAAGGGTCTCAGGATTGGAATGGGGAGGACTTGGATGTCACATCTCATGCTATAGGGAGGGTCTCAAGTTTGATATTAGAAGCATTGAGATAACAAATCTCATGATATCGGAAGGGTCTCAGGATTGGAATGGGAAGGAGTTGGATATCACATCTCATGATAAAGGAAGGGTCTAAGGTTTGGAAGGGGAAAGATTTGGATATCACAGCTCATGTTATAGGACGGGTCTCAGGTTTGGTATTAGAAGCATTGAGATATCAAGTCTCATGGCATAGGAAGGGTCTCAGAATTGGAATGGGAAGGAGTTGGATATCACATCTCAAGCTATAGGAAGAGTCTCAAGATTGGAATGGGAAGGAGTTTGATATCACATCTCATGCCATAGTATGGGTCTCAGGTTTGGTAGAAGCATTGGGATATCACATCTCATGCTATTGGAAGGGTATCAGTATTGGATTTGGAAGGAGTTGGATATCCCATCTCATGCTATAGGAAGGGTCTCAGGTTGGAATGGGAAGGAGTTGGATATCACATTTTGTGTTATAGGAAGGGTCTCAGGATTGGAATGGGAAGGACTTGGATATCATATCTCATGCTATAGGAAGGCTCTCAGGTTTGGAAGGGGAAGGAGTTGGATATCACATTTCATGTTAGAGGAAGGATCTCAGGTTTGGTATTAGAGGCCTTGAGATATCACATATCATGCTATAGGAAGGGTCTCAGGATTGGAATGGGAAGGAGTTGGATATCACATCTCAAGCTTTAGGAAGGGTCTCAGGTTTGGTATAAGCATTGAGATAGCACATCTCATGCTATAGGAAGGGTCTCAGGATTGGAATGGGAAGGAGTTGGATATTACATCTCATGTTATAGGAAAGATCTCAGGTTTGGTATTAGAAGCATTGAGACATCACATCTCATGTTATAGGAAGGGTCTCAGGATTGGAATGGGAAGAAGTTGGATATCACATCTCATGCTATAGGAAGGGTCTCAGGTTTGGAAAGGGAAGGAGTTGGATATCCAATCTCATGTTATAGGACTGGTCTCAGGTTTGGTATTAGAAGCATTGAGATATCACATCGCATGCTGTAGGAAGGTTCTCAGGTTTGGTATTAGAAGCATTGAGACATCACATCTCATGCTATAGGAAGGGTCTCAGGATTGGAATGGGAAGGAGTTGGATATCACATCTCATGTTATAGGAAGGATCTCAGGTTTGGTATTAGAAGCATTGAGACATCACATCTCATGCTATAGGAAGGGTCTCAGGATTGGAATGGGAAGGAGTTGGATATCACATCTCATGCTATAGGAAGGGTCTCAGATTTGGTATAAGCATTGAGATATCACATCTCATGCTATAGGAAGGGTCTCAGGATTGGATTGGGAAGGAGTTGTATATGACATCTCAGGCCATAGGAAGGGTCTCAGGATTGGTATAAGCATTGAGATATCACATCTCTGCTATCGGAAGGGTCTCAGGATTGGAATGGGAAGGAGTTGGATATCCCATCTCATGATAAAGGAAGGGTCTAAGGTTTGGAAGGGGAAAGATTTGGATATCACATCTCATGCTATTGGAAGGGTATCAGTATTGGATTTGGAAGGAGTTGGATATCCCATCTCATGCTATAGGAAGGGTCTCAGGTTGGAATGGGAAGGAGTTGGATATCACATTTCATGTTATAGGAAGGGTCTCAGGATTGGAATGGGAAGGAGTTGGATATCACATCTCAAGCTTTAGGAAGGGTCTCAGGTTTGGTATAAGCATTGAGATAGCACATCTCATGCTATAGGAAGGGTCTCAGGATTGGAATGGGAAGGAGTTGGATATCACATCTCATGTTATAGGAAAGATCTCAGGTTTGGTATTAGAAGCATTGAGACATCACATCTCATGTTATAGGAAGGGTCTCAGGATTGGAATGGGAAGAAGTTGGATATCACATCTCATGCTATAGGAAGGGTCTCAGGTTTTGAAGGGGAAGGAGTTGGATATCCAATCTCATGTTATAGGACTGGTCTCAGGTTTGGTATTAGAAGCATTGAGATATCACATCGCATGCTGTAGGAAGGTTCTCAGGTTTGGAATGGGGAGGAATTGGATATCACATCTCATGTCATAGGAAGGATCTCAGGTTTGGTATTAGAAGCATTGAGATATCACATCTCATGCTATAGGAATGGTCTCAGGATTGGAATGGGAAGGAGTTGGATATTACATTCTTGCTATAGGAAGGGTCTCATGTTTGGAATGGGAAGGAGTTGGATATCACATATGCTATAGGAAGGGTCTCAGGTTTGAAACGGGAAGGAGTTGGATATCACATCTCATGTTATAGGAAGGGTCTCAGGTTTGTTATAAGCATTGAGATATCACATCTCTGCTATCGGAAGTGTCTCAGGATTGGAATGGGAAGGTGTTGGATATCCCATCTCATGTTATAGGACGGGTCTCAGGTTTGTTATTAGAATCATTGAGATATCATATTGCATGCTGTAAGAAGGGTCTAAGGATTGGAATGGGAAGGACTTGGATATCACATCTCATGCTATAGGTAGGCTCTCAGGTTTGGAAAGGGAAGGAGTTCGATATCACATTTCATGTTAGAGGAGGGATCTCAGGTTTGGTATTAGAGGCATTGAGATATCACATATCATGCTATAGGAAGGGTCTCAGGATTGGAATGGGAAGGAGTTGGATATCACATCTCAAGCTTTAGGAAGGGTCTCAGGTTTGGTATAAGCATTGCGATAGCACATCTCATGCTATAGGAAGGGTCTCAGGATTGGAATGGGAAGGAGTTGGATATTACATCTCATGTTATAGGAAAGATCTCAGGTTTGGTATTAGAAGCATTGAGACATCACATCTCATGTTAAAGGAAGGGTCTCAGGATTGGAATGGGAAGAAGTTGGATATCACATCTCATGCTATAGGAAGGGTCTCAGGTTTGGAAGGGGAAGGAGTTGGATATCCAATCTCATGTTATAGGACTGGTCTCAGGTTTGGTATTAGAAGCATTGAGATATCACATCGCATGCTGTAGGAAGGTTCTCAGGTTTGGTATTAGAAGCATTGAGACATCACATCTCATGCTATAGGAAGGGTCTCAGGATTGGAATGGGAAGGAGTTGGATATCACATCTCATGTTATAGGAAGGATCTCAGGTTTGGTATTAGAAGCATTGAGACATCACATCTCATGCTATAGGAAGGGTCTCAGGATTGGAATGGGAAGGAGTTGGATATCACATCTCATGCTATAGGAAGGGTCTCAGATTTGGTATAAGCATTGAGATATCACATCTCATGATATAGGAAGGGTCTCAGGATTGGAATGGGGAGGACTTGGATGTCACATCTCATGCTATAGGGAGGGTCTCAAGTTTGATATTAGAAGCATTGAGATAACAAATCTCATGATATCGGAAGGGTCTCAGGATTGGAATGGGAAGGAGTTGGATATCACATCTCATGATAAAGGAAGGGTCTAAGGTTTGGAAGGGGAAAGATTTGGATATCACAGCTCATGTTATAGGACGGGTCTCAGGTTTGGTATTAGAAGCATTGAGATATCAAGTCTCATGGCATAGGAAGGGTCTCAGAATTGGAATGGGAAGGAGTTGGATATCACATCTCAAGCTATAGGAAGAGTCTCAAGATTGGAATGGGAAGGAGTTTGATATCACATCTCATGCCATAGTATGGGTCTCAGGTTTGGTAGAAGCATTGGGATATCACATCTCATGCTATTGGAAGGGTATCAGTATTGGATTTGGAAGGAGTTGGATATCCCATCTCATGCTATAGGAAGGGTCTCAGGTTGGAATGGGAAGGAGTTGGATATCACATTTCATGTTATAGGAAGGGTCTCAGGATTGGAATGGGAAGGACTTGGATATCATATCTCATGCTATAGGAAGGCTCTCAGGTTTGGAAGGGGAAGGAGTTGGATATCACATTTCATGTTAGAGGAAGGATCTCAGGTTTGGTATTAGAGGCCTTGAGATATCACACATCATGCTATAGGAAGGGTCTCAGGATTGGAATGGGAAGGAGTTGGATATCACATCTCAAGCTTTAGGAAGGGTCTCAGGTTTGGTATAAGCATTGAGATAGCACATCTCATGCTATAGGAAGGGTCTCAGGATTGGATGGGAAGGAGTTGGATATTACATCTCATGTTATAGGAAAGATCTCAGGTTTGGTATTAGAAGCATTGAGACATCACATCTCATGTTATAGGAAGGGTCTCAGGATTGGAATGGGAAGGAGTTGGATATTACATCTCATGTTATAGGAAAGATCTCAGGTTTGGTATTAGAAGCATTGAGACATCACATCTCATGTTATAGGAAGGGTCTCAGGTTTGGAAAGGGAAGGAGTTGGATATCCAATCTCATGTTATAGGACTGGTCTCAGGTTTGGTATTAGAAGCATTGAGATATCACATCACATGCTGTAGGAAGGTTCTCAGGTTTGGTATTAGAAGCATTGAGACATCACATCTCATGCTATAGGAAGGGTCTCAGGATTGGAATGGGAAGGAGTTGGATATCACATCTCATGCTATAGGAAGGGTCTCAGATTTGGTATAAGCATTGAGATATCACATCTCATGCTATAGGAAGGGTCTCAGGATTGGATTGGGAAGGAGTTGTATATGACATCTCAGGCCATAGGAAGGGTCTCAGGATTGGTATAAGCATTGAGATATCACATCTCTGCTATCGGAAGGGTCTCAGGATTGGAATGGGAAGGAGTTGGATATCCCATCTCATGATAAAGGAAGGGTCTAAGGTTTGGAAGGGGAAAGATTTTGATATCACATCTCATGTTATAGGACGGGTCTCAATTTTGATATTAGAAGCATTGAGATAACAAATCTCATGATATCGGAAGGGTCTCAGGATTGGAATGGGAAGGAGTTGGATATCACATCTCATGATAAAGGAAGGGTCTAAGGTTTGGAAGGGGAAAGATTTGGATATCACATCTCATGTTATAGGACGGGTCTCAGGTTTGGTATTAGAAGCATTGAGATATCAAGTCTCATGGTATAGGAAGGGTCTCAGAATTGGAATGGGAAGGATTTCGGATATCACATCTCAAGCTATAGGAAGAGTCTCAGGATTGGAATGGGAAGGAGTTTGATATCACATCTCATGCCATAGTATGGTTCTCAGGTTTGGTAGAAGCATTGGGATATCACATCTCATGCTATTGGAAGGGTATCAGTATTGGATTTGGAAGGAGTTGGATATCCCATCTCATGCTATAGGAAGGGTCTCAGGTTGGAATGGGAAGGAGTTGGATATCACATTTCATGTTATAGGAAGGGTCTCAGGATTGGAATGGGAAGGAGTTGGATATCACATCTCAAGCTTTAGGAAGGGTCTCAGGTTTGGTATAAGCATTGAGATAGCACATCTCATGCTATAGGAAGGGTCTCAGGATTGGAATGGGAAGGAGTTGGATATCACATCTCATGTTATAGGAAAGATCTCAGGTTTGGTATTAGAAGCATTGAGACATCACATCTCATGTTATAGGAAGGGTCTCAGGATTGGAATGGGAAGAAGTTGGATATCACATCTCATGCTATAGGAAGGGTCTCAGGTTTGGAAGGGGAAGGAGTTGGATATCCAATCTCATGTTATAGGACTGGTCTCAGGTTTGGTATTAGAAGCATTGAGATATCACATCGCATGCTGTAGGAAGGTGCTCAGGTTTGGAATGGGGAGGAATTGGATATCACATCTCATGTCATAGGAAGGATCTCAGGTTTGGTATTAGAAGCATTGAGATATCACATCTCATGCTATAGGAATGGTCTCAGGATTGGAATGGGAAGGAGTTGGATATTACATTCTTGCTATAGGAAGGGTCTCATGTTTGGAATAGGAAGGAGTTGGATATCACATATGCTATAGGAAGGGTCTCAGGTTTGAAACGGGAAGGAGTTGGATATCACATCTCATGTTATAGGAAGGGTCTCAGGTTTGTTATAAGCATTGAGATATCACATCTCTGCTATCGGAAGTGTCTCAGGATTGGAATGGGAAGGTGTTGGATATCCCATCTCATGTTATAGGACGGGTCTCAGGTTTGTTATTAGAATCATTGAGATATCATATTGCATGCTATAGGTAGGCTCTCAGGTTTGGAAAGGGAAGGAGTTCGATATCACATTTCATGTTAGAGGAGGGATCTCAGGTTTGGTATTAGAGGCATTGAGATATCACATATCATGCTATAGGAAGGGTCTCAGGATTGGAATGGGAAGGAGTTGGATATCACATCTCAAGCTTTAGGAAGGGTCTCAGGTTTGGTATAAGCATTGCGATAGCACATCTCATGCTATAGGAAGGGTCTCAGGATTGGAATGGGAAGGAGTTGGATATTACATCTCATGTTATAGGAAAGATCTCAGGTTTGGTATTAGAAGCATTGAGACATCACATCTCATGTTATAGGAAGGGTCTCAGGATTGGAATGGGAAGAAGTTGGATATCACATCTCATGCTATAGGAAGGGTCTCAGGTTTGGAAGGGGAAGGGGAAGGAGTTGGATATCCAATCTCATGTTATAGGACTGGTCTCAGGTTTGGTATTAGAAGCATTGAGATATCACATCGCATGCTGTAGGAAGGTTCTCAGGTTTGGTATTAGAAGCATTGAGACATCACATCTCATGCTATATGAAGGGTCTCAGGATTGGAATGGGAAGGAGTTGGATATCACATCTCATGCTATAGGAAGGGTCTCAGATTTGGTATAAGCATTGAGATATCACATCTCATGATATAGGAAGGGTCTCAGGATTGGATTGGGAAGGAGTTGTATATGACATCTCAGGCCATAGGAAGGGTCTCAGGATTGGTATAAGCATTGAGATATCACATCTCTGCTATCGGAAGGGTCTCAGGATTGGAATGGGAAGGAGTTGGATATCCCATCTCATGATAAAGGAAGGGTCTAAGGTTTGGAAGGGGAAAGATTTGGATATCAAATCTCATGTTATAGGACGGGTCTCAATTTTGATATTAGAAGCATTGAGATAACAAATCTCATGATATCGGAAGGGTCTCAGGATTGGAATGGGAAGGAGTTGGATATCACATCTCATGATAAAGGAAGGGTCTAAGGTTTGGAAGGGGAAAGATTTGGATATCACATCTCATGTTATAGGACGGGTCTCAGGTTTGGTATTAGAAGCATTGAGATATCAAGTCTCATGGTATAGGAAGGGTCTCAGAATTGGAATGGGAAGGATTTGGATATCACATCTCAAGCTATAGGAAGAGTCTCAGGATTGGAATGGGAAGGAGTTTGATATCACATCTCATGCCATAGTATGGTTCTCAGGTTTGGTAGAAGCATTGGGATATCACATCTCATGCTATTGGAAGGGTATCAGTATTGGATTTGGAAGGAGTTGGATATCCCATCTCATGCTATAGGAAGGGGCTCAGGTTGGAATGGGAAGGAGTTGGATATCACATTTCATGTTATAGGAAGGGTCTCAGGATTGGAATGGGAAGGAGTTGGATATCACATCTCAAGCTTTAGGAAGGGTCTCAGGTTTGGTATAAGCATTGAGATAGCACATCTCATGCTATAGGAAGGGTCTCAGGATTGGAATGGGAAGGAGTTGGATATCACATCTCATGTTATAGGAAAGATCTCAGGTTTGGTATTAGAAGCATTGAGACATCACATCTCATGTTATAGGAAGGGTCTCAGGATTGGAATGGGAAGCAGTTGGATATCACATCTCATGCTATAGGAAGGGTCTCAGGTTTGGAAGGGGAAGGAGTTGGATATCCAATCTCATGTTATAGGACTGGTCTCAGGTTTGGTATTAGAAGCATTGAGATATCACATCGCATGCTGTAGGAAGGTTCTCAGGTTTGGAATGGGGAGGAATTGGATATCACATCTCATGTCATAGGAAGGATCTCAGGTTTGGTATTAGAAGCATTGAGATATCACATCTCATGCTATAGGAATGGTCTCAGGATTGGAATGGGAAGGAGTTGGATATTACATTCTTGCTATAGGAAGGGTCTCATGTATGGAATGGGAAGGAGTTGGATATCACATATGCTATAGGAAGGGTCTCAGGTTTGAAACGGGAAGGAGTTGGATATCACATCTCATGTTATAGGAAGGGTCTCAGGTTTGTTATAAGCATTGAGATATCACATCTCTGCTATCGGAAGTGTCTCAGGATTGGAATGGGAAGGTGTTGGATATCCCATCTCATGTTATAGGACGGGTCTCAGGTTTGTTATTAGAATCATTGAGATATCATATTGCATGCTGTAGGAAGGGTCTAAGGATTGGAATGGGAAGGACTTGGATATCACATCTCATGCTATAGGTAGGCTCTCAGGTTTGGAAAGGGAAGGAGTTCGATATCACATTTCATGTTAGAGGAGGGATCTCAGGTTTGGTATTAGAGGCATTGAGATATCACATATCATGCTATAGGAAGGGTCTCAGGATTGGAATGGGAAGGAGTTGGATATCACATCTCAAGCTTTAGGAAGGGTCTCAGGTTTGGTATAAGCATTGCGATAGCACATCTCATGCTATAGGAAGGGTCTCAGGATTGGAATGGGAAGGAGTTGGATATTACATCTCATGTTATAGGAAAGATCTCAGGTTTGGTATTAGAAGCATTGAGACATCACATCTCATGTTATAGGAAGGGTCTCAGGATTGGAATGGGAAGAAGTTGGATATCACATCTCATGCTATAGGAAGGGTCTCAGGTTTGGAAGGGGAAGGAGTTAGATATCCAATCTCATGTTATAGGACTGGTCTCAGGTTTGGTATTAGAAGCATTGAGATATCACATCGCATGCTGTAGGAAGGTTCTCAGGTTTGGTATTAGAAGCATTGAGACATCACATCTCATGCTATAGGAAGGGTCTCAGGATTGGAATGGGAAGGAGTTGGATATCACATCTCATGTTATAGGAAGGATCTCAGGTTTGGTATTAGAAGCATTGAGACATCACATCTCATGCTATAGGAAGGGTCTCAGGATTGGAATGGGAAGGAGTTGGATATCACATCTCATGCTATAGGAAGGGTCTCAGATTTGGTATAAGCATTGAGATATCACATCTCATGATATAGGAAGGGTCTCAGGATTGGATTGGGAAGGAGTTGTATATGACATCTCAGGCCATAGGAAGGGTCTCAGGATTGGTATAAGCATTGAGATATCACATCTCTGCTATCGGAAGGGTCTCAGGATTGGAATGGGAAGGAGTTGGATATCCCATCTCATGATAAAGGAAGGGTCTAAGGTTTGGAAGGGGAAATATTTGGATATCACATCTCATGTTATAGGACGGGTCTCAATTTTGATATTAGAAGCATTGAGATAACAAATCTCATGATATTGGAAGAGTCTCAGGATTGGAATGGGAAGGAGTTGGATAACACATCTCATGATAAAGGAAGGGTCTAAGGTTTGGAAGGGGAAAGATTTGGATATCACATCTCATGTTATAGGACGGGTCTCAGGTTTGGTATTAGAAGCATTGAGATATCAAGTCTCATGGTATAGGAAGGGTCTCAGAATTGGAATGGGAAGGATTTGGATATCACATCTCAAGCTATAGGAAGAGTCTCAGGATTGGAATGGGAAGGAGTTTGATATCACATCTCATGCCATAGTATGGTTCTCAGGTTTGGTAGAAGCATTGGGATATCACATCTCATGCTATTGGAAGGGTATCAGTATTGGATTTGGAAGGAGTTGGATATCCCATCTCATGCTATAGGAAGGGTCTCAGGTTGGAATGGGAAGGAGTTGGATATCACATTTCATGTTATAGGAAGGGTCTCAGGATTGGAATGGGAAGGAGTTGGATATCACATCTCAAGCTTTAGGAAGGGTCTCAGGTTTGGTATAAGCATTGAGATAGCACATCTCATGCTATAGGAAGGGTCTCAGGATTGGAATGGGAAGGAGTTGGATATCACATCTCATGTTATAGGAAAGATCTCAGGTTTGGTATTAGAAGCATTGAGACATCACATCTCATGTTATAGGAAGGGTCTCAGGATTGGAATGGGAAGCAGTTGGATATCACATCTCATGCTATAGGAAGGGTCTCAGGTTTGGAAGGGGAAGGAGTTGGATATCCAATCTCATGTTATAGGACTGGTCTCAGGTTTGGTATTAGAAGCATTGAGATATCACATCGCATGCTGTAGGAAGGTTCTCAGGTTTGGAATGGGGAGGAATTGGATATCACATCTCATGTCATAGGAAGGATCTCAGGTTTGGTATTAGAAGCATTGAGATATCACATCTCATGCTATAGGAATGGTCTCAGGATTGGAATGGGAAGGAGTTGGATATTACATTCTTGCTATAGGAAGGGTCTCATGTATGGAATGGGAAGGAGTTGGATATCACATATGCTTTAGGAAGGGTCTCAGGTTTGAAACGGGAAGGAGTTGGATATCACATCTCATGTTATAGGAAGGGTCTCAGGTTTGTTATAAGCATTGAGATATCACATCTCTGCTATCGGAAGTGTCTCAGGATTGGAATGGGAAGGTGTTGGATATCCCATCTCATGTTATAGGACGGGTCTCAGGTTTGTTATTAGAATCATTGAGATATCATATTGCATGCTGTAGGAAGGGTCTAAGGATTGGAATGGGAAGGACTTGGATATCACATCTGATGCTATAGGTAGGCTCTCAGGTTTGGAAAGGGAAGGAGTTCGATATCACATTTCATGTTAGAGGAGGGATCTCAGGTTTGGTATTAGAGGCATTGAGATATCACATATCATGCTATAGGAAGGGTCTCAGGATTGGAATGGGAAGGAGTTGGATATCACATCTCAAGCTTTAGGAAGGGTCTCAGGTTTGGTATAAGCATTGCGATAGCACATCTCATGCTATAGGAAGGGTCTCAGGATTGGAATGGGAAGAAGTTGGATATCACATCTCATGCTATAGGAAGGGTCTCAGGTTTGGAAGGGGAAGGAGTTGGATATCCAATCTCATGTTATAGGACTGGTCTCAGGTTTGGTATTAGAAGCATTGAGATATCACATCGCATGCTGTAGGAAGGTTCTCAGGTTTGGTATTAGAAGCATTGAGACATCACATCTCATGCTATAGGAAGGGTCTCAGGATTGGAATGGGAAGGAGTTGGATATCACATCTCATGTTATAGGAAGGGTCTCAGGATTGGAATGGGAAGGACTTGGATATCACATCTCATTCTATAGGTAGGCTCTCAGGTTTGGAAAGGGAAGGAGTTCGATATCACATTTCATGTTAGAGGAAGGATCTCAGGTTTGGTATTAGAGGCATTGAGATATCACATCTCATGCTATAGGAAGGGTCTCAGGATTGGAATGGGAAGGAGTTGGATATCACATCTCATGCTATAGGAAGGGTCTCAGGTTTGGTATAAGCATTGAGATATCACATCTCATGCTATAGGAAGGGTCTCAGGATTGGAATGGGAAGGAGTTGGATATCACATCTCATGTTATAGGAAGGATCTCAGGTTTGGTATTAGAAGCATTGAGACATCACATCTCATGCTATCGGAAGGGTCTCAGGATTGGAATGGGAAGGAGTTGGATATCCCATCTCATGTTATAGGAAGAGTCTCAGGTTTGGTATTAGAAGCATTGAGATATCACATCTCATGCTATAGGAAGTGTCTCAGGATTGGAATCGGAAGGACTTGGATATCACATCTCATGCTATAGGGAGGGTCTCAAGTTTGATATTAGAAGCATTGAGATATCACATCTCATGCTATAGGAAGGGTCTCAGGATTGGAATGGGAAGGAGTTGGATATCACATCTCATGCTATAGGAAGGGTCTCAGGTTTGGTATAAGCAGTGAGATATCAAATCTCATGCTATAGGAAGTGTCTCAGGATTGGAATGGGAAGGAGTTGGATATCACATCTCATGTTATAGGAAGGATCTCAGGTTTGGTATAAGCATTGAGATATCACATCTCTGCTATCGGAAGGGTCTCAGGATTGGAATGGAAGGAGTTGGATATTCCCATCTCATGTTATAGGAAGGGTCTCAGGTTTGGTATTAGAAGCATTGAGATATCACATCTCATGCTATAGGAAGGGTCTCAGGATTGGAATGGGAAGGACTTGGATATCACATCTCATGCTATAGGGAGGGTCTCAAGTTTGATATTAGAAGCATTGAGATATCACATCTCATGATATCGGAAGGGTCTCAGGGATGGAATAGGAAGGAGTTGGATATCACCTCTCATGATAAAGGAAGGGTCTAAGGTTTGGAAGGGGAAGGAGTTTGATATCACATCTCATGCCATAGTATGGGTCTCAGGTTTGGTAGAAGCATTGGGATATCACATCTCATGCTATCGGAAGGGTATCAGGATTGGATTTGGAAGGAGTTGGATATCCCATCTCATGCTATAGGAAGGGTCTCAGGTTGGAATGGGAAGGAGTTGGATATCACATCTCATGTTATAGGAAGGGTCTCAGGATTGGAATGGGAAGGACTTGGATATCACATCTCATGCTATAGGAAGGCTCTCAGGTTTGGAAGGGGAAAGAGTTGGATATCACATTTCATGTTAGAGGTAGGATCTCAGGTTTGGTATTAGAGGCATTGAGATATCACATCTCATGCTATCAGAAGAGTCTCAGGATTGGAATGGGAAGGAGTTGGATATCACATCTCATGCTAAAGGGAGGGTCTCAGGTTTGGAAGGGGAAGGATTTGGATATCACATCTCATGTTATAGGAAGGATCTCAGGTTTGGTATTAGCAGGATTTGAGATATCACATCTCATGCTATCGGAAGGATCTCAGGTTTGGTATAGAAGCATTGAGATATCACATCTCATGCTATCAGAAGGGTCTCAGGATTGGAATGGGAAGGAGTTGGATATCACATCTCATGCTAAAGGGAGGGTCTCAGGTTTGGAAGGGGAAGGATTTGGATATCACATCTCATGTTATCGGAAGGATCTCAGGTTTGGTATTAGAAGTATTGAGATATCACATCTCATGCTATAGGAAGGGTCTCAGGATTGGAATGGGAAGGAGTTGGTTATCACATCTCATGCTAAAGGAAGGGTCTCAGTTTTGATATTAGAAGCATTGAGATGTCACATCTCATGCTATCGGAAGTGTCTCAGGATTGGAATGGGAAGGAGCTGGATATCACATCTCATGCTAAAGGAAGGGTCTCAGGTTTGGAACGGGAAGGAGTTGGATATCACATCTCATGTTATAGGAAGGGTCTCAGGTTTGGTATAAGCATTGAGATATCACATCTCTGCTATCGGAAGTGTCTCAGGATTGGAATGGGAAGGACTTGGATATCACATCTCATGCTATAGATAGGCTCTCAGGTTTGGAAAGGGAAGGAGTTGGATATCACATTTCATGTTAGAGGAAGGATCTCAGGTTTGGTATTAGAGGCATTGAGATATCACATCTCAGGCTATAGGAAGGGTTTCAGGATTGGAATGGGAAGGAGTTGGATATCACATCTCATGCTATAGGAAGGGTCTCAGGATTGGAATGGGAAGGAGTTGGATATCACATCTCATGCTATAGGAAGGGTCTCAGGTTTGGTATAAGCATTGAGATATCACATCTCGTGCTATAGGAAGGGTCTCAGGTTTGGAATGGGAAGGAGTTGTATATGACATCTCATGCTATAGACAGGGTCTCCGGTTTGGAAAGGGAAGGAGATGGATATCACATTTCATGTTAGAGGTAGGATCTCAGGTTTGGTATTAGAGGCATTGAGATATCACATCTCATGCTATCAGAAGGGTCTCAGGATTGGAATGGGAAGGAGTTGGATATCACATCTCATGCTAAAGGGAGGGTCTCAGGTTTGGAAGGGGAAGGATTTGGAAATCACATCTCATGTTATAGGAAGGATCTCAGGTTTGGTATTAGAAGCATTGAGATATCACATCTCATGCTATCATAAGGGTCTCGGGATTGGAATCGGAAGGAGTTGGATATCACATCTCATGTTATAGGAAGGGTCTCAGGTTTGGTATAAGCATTGAGATATCACATCTCTGCTATCGGAAGTGTCTCAGGATTGGAATGGGAAGGACTTGGATATCACATCTCATGCTATAGATAGGCTCTCAGGTTTGGAAAGGGAAGGAGTTGGATATCACATTTCATGTTAGAGGAAGGATCTCAGGTTTGGTATTAGAGGCATTGAGATATCACATCTCAGGCTATAGGAAGGGTTTCAGGATTGGAATGGGAAGGAGTTGGATATCACATCTCATGCTATAGGAAGGGTCTCAGGATTGGAATGGGAAGGAGTTGGATATCACATCTCATGCTATAGGAAGGGTCTCAGGTTTGGTATAAGCATTGAGATATCACATCTCGTGCTATAGGAAGGGTCTCAGGTTTGGAATGGGAAGGAGTTGTATATGACATCTCATGCTATAGACAGGGTCTCCGGTTTGGAAAGGGAAGGAGATGGATATCACATTTCATGTTAGAGGTAGGATCTCAGGTTTGGTATTAGAGGCATTGAGATATCACATCTCATGCTATCAGAAGGGTCTCAGGATTGGAATGGGAAGGAGTTGGATATCACATCTCATGCTAAAGGGAGGGTCTCAGGTTTGGAAGGGGAAGGATTTGGAAATCACATCTCATGTTATAGGAAGGATCTCAGGTTTGGTATTAGAAGCATTGAGATATCACATCTCATGCTATCATAAGGGTCTCGGGATTGGAATCGGAAGGAGTTGGATATCACATCTCATGTTATAGGAAGGATCTCAGGTTTGGTATTAGAAGCATTGAGACATCACATCTCATGCTATAGGAAGGGTCTCAGGATTGGAATGGGAAGGAGTTGGATATCACATCTCATGCTATAGGAAGGGTCTCAGATTTGGTATAAGCATTGAGATATCACATCTCATGCTATAGGAAGGGTCTCAGGATTGGAATGGGAAGCAGTTGGTTATCACATCTCAGGCCATAGGAAGGGTCTCAGGTTTGGTATAAGCATTGAGATATCACATCTCTGCTATCGGAAGGGTCTCAGGATTGGAATGGGAAGGAGTTGGATATCCCATCTCATGTTATAGGAAGAGTCTCAGGTTTGGTATTAGAAGCATTGAGATATCCCATCTCATGCTATAGGAAGGGTCTCAGGTTGGAATGGGAAGGAGTTGGATATCACATTTCATGTTATAGGAAGGGTCTCAGGATTGGAATTGGAAGGACTTGGCTATCATATCTCATGCTATAGGAAGGCTCTCAGGTTTGGAAGGGGAAGGAGTTGGATATCACATTTCATGTTAGAGGAACAATCTCAGGTTTGGTATTAGAGGCCTTGAGATATCACATCTCATGCTATAGGAAGGGTCTCAGGATTGGAATGGGAAGGAGTTGGATATCACATCTCAAGCTATAGGAACGGTCTCAGGTTTGGTATAAGCATTGTGATATCACATCTCATGCTATAGGAAGGGTCTCAGGATTGGAATGGGAAGGAGTTGGATATCACATCTCATGTTATAGGAAAGATCTCAGGTTTGGTATTAGAAGCATTGAGACATCACATCTCATGTTATAGGAAGGGTCTCAGGATTGGAATGGGAAGAAGTTGGATATCACATCTCATGCTATAGGAAGGGTCTCAGGTTTGGTATAAGCATTGAGATATCACATCTCATGCTATAGGAAGGGTCTCAGGATTGGAATGGGAAGGAGTTGTATATGACATCTCATGCCATAGGAAGGGTCTCAGGTTTGGTATAAGCATTGAGATATCACATCACATGCTATAGGAAGGGTCTCAGGATTGTAATGGGAAGGACTTGGATATCACATCTCATGCTATAGGCAGGGTCTCAGGTTTGGAAAGGGAAGGAGAGGGATATCACATTTCATGTTAGAGGTAGGATCTCAGGTTTGGTATTAGAGGCATTGAAATATCACATCTCATGCTATCAGAAGTATCTCAGGTTTGGTATTAGAGGCATTGAGATATCACATCTCATGCTATCGGAAGTATCTCAGGTTTGGTATTAGAGGCATTGAGATATCACATCTCATGCTATCATAAGGGTCTCAGGATTGGAATGGGAAGGAGTTGGATATCACATCTCATGTAATAGGAAGGATCTCAGGTTTGGTATTAGAAGCATTGAGACATCACATCTCATGCTATAGGAAGGGTCTCAGGATTGGAATGGGAAGGAGTTGGATATCACATCTCATGCTATAGGAAGGGTCTCCGATTTGGTATAAGCATTGAGATATCACATCTCATGCTATAGGAACGGTCTCAGGATTGGAATGGAAAGGAGTTGTATATGACATCTCAGGCCATAGGAGGGGTCTCAGGTTTGGTATAAGCATTGAGATATCACATCTCTGCTATCGGAAGGGTCTCAGGATTGGAATGGGAAGGAGTTGGATATCCCATCTCATGTTATAGGAAGGGTCTCAGGTTTGGTATTAGAAGCATTGAGACATCACATCTCATGTTATAGGAAGGGTCTCGGGATTGGAATGGGAAGAAGTTGGATATCACATCTCATGCTATAGGAAGGGTCTCAGGTTTGGTATAAGCATTGAGATATAACATATCATGCTATAGGAAGGGTCTCAGGATTGGAATGGGAAGGAGTTGTATATGACATCTCATGCCATAGGAAGGGTCTCAGGTTTGGTATAAGCATTGAGATATTACATCTCATGCTATAGGAAGGGTCTCAGGATTGGAATGGGAAGGAGTTGGATATCACATCTCATGCTATAGGAAGGGTCTCAGATTTGGTATAAGCATTGAGATATCACATCTCATGCTATAGGAACGGTCTCAGGATTGGAATGGGAAGGAGTTGTATATGACATCTCAGGCCATAGGAGGGGTCTCAGGTTTGGTATAAGCATTGAGATATCACATCTCTGCTATCGGAAGGGTCTCAGGATTGGAATGGGAAGGAGTTGGATATCCCATCTCATGTTATAGGAAGGGACTCAGGTTTGGTATTAGAAGCATTGAGACATCACATCTCATGTTATAGGAAGGGTCTCAGGATTGGAATGGGAAGAAGTTGGATATCACATCTCATGCTATAGGAAGGGTCTCAGGTTTGGTATAAGCATTGAGATATCACATCTCATGCTATAGGAAGGGTCTCAGGATTGGAATGGGAAGGAGTTGGATATCCCATCTCATGTTATAGGAAGGGTCTCAGGTTTGGTATTAGAAGCATTGAGATATCACATCTCATGCTATAGGAAGAGTCTCAGGATTGGAATGGGGAAGACTTGGATGTCACATCTCATGCTATAGGGAGGGTCTCAAGTTTGATATTAGAAGCATTGAGATAACAAATCTCATGATATCGGAAGGGTCTCAGGATTGGAATGGGAAGGAATTGGATATCACATCTCATGATAAAGGAAGGGTCTAAGGTTTGGAAGGGGAAGGATTTGGATATCACATCTCATATTATAGGACGGGTCTCAGGTTTTGTATTAGAAGCATTGAGATATCAAGTCTCATGGTATAGGAAGGGTCTCAGAATTGGAATGGGAAGGAGTTGGATATCACATCTCAAGCTATAGGTAGGGTCTCAGGATTGGAATGGGAAGGAGTTTGATATCACATCTCATGCCATAGTATGGGTCTCAGGTTTGGTAGAAGCATTGGGATATCACATCTCATGCTATCGGAAGGGTATCAGTATTGGATTTGGAAGGAGTTGGATATCCCATCTCATGCTATAGGAAGGGTCTCAGGTTGGAATGGGAAGGAGTTGGATATCACATTTCATGTTATAGGAAGGGTCTCAGGATTGGATGGGAAGGACATGGATATCATATCTCATGCTATAGGAAGGCTCTCAGGTTTGGAAGGGGAAGGAGTTGGATATCACATTTCATGTTAGAGGAAGGATCTCAGGTTTGGTATTAGAGGCCTTGAGATATCACATCTCATGCTATAGGAAGGGTCTCAGGATTGGAATGGGAAGGAGTTGGATATCACATCTCAAGCTATAGGAAGGGTCTCAGGTTTGGTATAAGCATTGAGATATCACATCTCATGCTATAGGAAGGGTCTCAGGATTGGAATGGGAAGGAGTTGGATATCACATCTCATGTTATAGGAAAGATCTCAGGTTTGGTATTAGAAGCATTGAGACATCACATCTCATGTTATAGGAAGGGTCTCAGGAGTGGAACGGGAAGAAGTTGGATATCACATCTCATGCTATAGGAAGGGTCTCAGGTTTGGAAGGGGAAGGAGTTGGATATCCAATCTCATGTTATAGGACTGGTCTCGGGTTTGGTATTAGAAGCATTGAGATATCACATCGCATGCTGTAGGAAGGTTCTCAGGTTTGGAATGGGGAGGAATTGGATATCACATCTCATGTCATAGGAAGGATCTCAGGTTTGGTATTAGAAGCATTGAGATATCACATCTCATGCTATAGGAATGGTCTCAGGATTGGAATGGGAAGGAGTTGGATATTACATTCTTGCTATAGGAAGGGTCTCATGTTTGGAATGGGAAGGAGTTGGATATCACATATGCTATAGCAAGGGTCGAAGTGTCTCAGGATTGGAATGGGAAGGAGTTGGATATCCCATCTCATGTTACAGGATGGGTCTCAGGTTTGTTATTAGAATCATTGAGATATCATATTGCATGCTGTAGGAAGGGTCTAAGGATTGGAATGGGAAGGACTTGGATATCACATCTCATGCTATAGGTAGGCTCTCAGGTTTGGAAAGGGAAAGAGTTGGATATCACATTTCATGTTAGAGGAAGGATCTCAGGTTTGGTATTAGAGGCATTGAGATATCACATCTCATGCTATAGGAAGGGTCTCAGGATTGGAATGGGAAGGAGTTGGATATCACATCTCATGCTATAGGAAGGGTCTCAGGTTTGGTATAAGCATCAAGATATCACATCTCATGCTATAGGAAGGGTCTCGGGATTGGAATGGGAAGGAGTTGGATATCACATCTCATGTTATAGGAAGGATCTCAGGTTTGGTATTAGAAGCATTGAGACATCACATCTCATGCTATAGGAAGGGTCTCAGGATTGGAATGGGAAGGAGTTGGATATCACATCTCATGCTATAGGAAGGGTCTCAGGTTTGGTATAAGCATTGAGATATCACATCTCATGCTATAGGAAGTGTCTCAGGATTGGAATGGGAAGGACTTGGGTATCACACCTCATGCTATAGGGAGGGTCTCAAGTTTGATATTAGAAGCATTGAGATATCACATCTCATGCTATAGGAAGGGTCTCAGGATTGGAATGGGAAGGAGTTGGATATCACATCTCAAGCTTTAGGAAGGGTCTCAGGTTTGGTATAAGCATTGAGATAGCACATCTCATGCTATAGGAAGGGTCTCAGGATTGGAATGGGAAGGAGTTGGATATTACATCTCATGTTATAGGAAAGATCTCAGGTTTGGTATTAGAAGCATTGAGACATCACATCTCATGTTATAGGAAGGGTCTCAGGATTGGAATGGGATGAAGTTGGATATCACATCTCATGCTATAGGAAGGGTCTCAGGTTTGGAAGGGGAAGGAGTTGGATATCCAATCTCATGTTATAGGACTGGTCTCAGGTTTGGTATTAGAAGCATTGAGATATCACATCGCATGCTGTAGGAAGGTTCTCAGGTTTGGTATTAGAAGCATTGAGACATCACATCTCATGCTATAGGAAGGGTCTCAGGATTGGAATGGGAAGGAGTTGGATATCACATCTCATGTTATAGGAAGGATCTCAGGTTTGGTATTAGAAGCATTGAGACATCACATCTCATGCTATAGGAAGGGTCTCAGGATTGGAATGGGAAGGAGTTGGATATCACATCTCATGCTATAGGAAGGGTCTCAGATTTGGTATAAGCATTGAGATATCACATCTCATGCTATAGGAAGGGTCTCAGGATTGGATTGGGAAGGAGTTGTATATAACATCTCAGGCAATAGGAAGGGTCTCAGGATTGGTATAAGCATTGAGATATCACATCTCTGCTATCGGAAGGGTCTCAGGATTGGAATGGGAAGGAGTTGGATATCCCATCTCATGATAAAGGAAGGGTCTAAGGTTTGGAAGGGGAAAGATTTGGATATCACATCTCATGTTATAGAACGGGTCTCAGGTTTGGTATTAGAAGCATTGAGATATCAAGTCTCATGGTATAGGAAGGGTCTCAGAATTGGAATGGGAAGGATTTCGGATATCACATCTCAAGCTATAGGAAGAGTCTCAGGATTGGAATTGGAAGGAGTTTGATATCACATCTCATGCCATAGTATGGTTCTCAGGTTTGGTAGAAGCATTGGGATATCACATCTCATGCTATTGGAAGGGTATCAGTATTGGATTTGGAAGGAGTTGGATATCCCATCTCATGCTATAGGAAGGGTCTCAGGTTGGAATGGGAAGGAGTTGGATATCACATTTCATGTTATAGGAAGGGTCTCAGTATTGGAATGGGAAGGAGTTGGATATCACATCTCAAGCTTTAGGAAGGGTCTCAGGTTTGGTATAAGCATTGGGATAGCACATCTCATGCTATAGGAAGGGTCTCAGGATTGGAATGGGAAGGAGTTGGATATCACATCTCATGTTATAGGAAAGATCTCAGGTTTGGTATTAGAAGCATTGAGACATCACATCTCATGTTATAGGAAGGGTCTCAGGATTGGAATGGGAAGAAGTTGGATATCACATCTCATGCTATAGGAAGGGTCTCAGGTTTGGAAGGGGAAGGAGTTGGATATCCAATCTCATGTTATAGGACTGGTCTCAGGTTTGGTATTAGAAGCATTGAGATATCACATCGCATGCTGTAGGAAGGTTCTCAGGTTTGGAATGGGGAGGAATTGGATATCACATCTCATGTCATAGGAAGGATCTCAGTTTGGTATTAGAAGCATTGAGATATCAAATCTCATGCTATAGGAATGGTCTCAGGATTGGAATGGGAAGGAGTTGGATATTACACTCTTGCTATAGGAAGGGTCTCATGTTTGGAATGGGAAGGAGTTGGATATCACATATGCCACAGGAAGGGTCTCAGGTTTGGTATAAGCATTGAGATATCACATCTCTGCAATCGGAAGGGTCTCAGGATTGGAATGGGAAGGAGTTGGATATCCCATCTTATGTTATAGGAAGGGTCTCAGGTTTGGTGTTAGAAGCATTGAGATATCACATCTCATGCTATCAGAAGGGTCTCAGGATTGGAATGGGAAGGAGTCGGATATCACATCTCATGCTAAAGGGAGGGTCTCAGGTTTGGTATTAGAAGCATTGAGATATCACATCTCATGTTATAGGAAGAATCTCTGGTTTGGTATTAGAGGCTTTGAGATATCACATCTCATGCTATCAGAAGGGTCTCAGGATTGGAATGGGAAGGATTTGGATATCACATCTCTTGCTATAGGAAGAGTCTCAGGTTTTTTATTAGAAACATTGAGATATCACATCTCATGCTATAGGAATGGTTTCAGGATTGGAATGGGAAGGATTTGGATATCACATCTCATGCTAAAGGAAGGGTCTCAGGTTTGGAAGGGGAAGGATTTGGATATCATATCTCATGTTATAGGACGGGTCCCAGGTTTGGTATTAGAAGCTTTGAAACATCACATCTCATGCTATAGGAAGGGTCTCAGGATTGGAATGGGAAGGAGTTGGATATCACATCTCATGCTAAAGGAAGGGACTCAGGTTTGATAGAAGCATTGAGATATCACATCTCATGCTATAGGAAGGGTCTCAGGATTGGAATGGGAAGGAGTTGGATATCACATCTCATGTCATAGGAAGGGTCTCAGGTTTGGTCCAAGCATTGAGATATCACATCTCTGCTATCGGAAGGGTCTCAGGATAGGAATGGGACGGACTTAGATATCACATCCCATGCTATAGGGAGGGTCTCAGGTTTGGAAATTGAAGGATTTGGATTTCACATCTCATGTTATAGGATGGTTCTCATGTTTGGTTTTAGAAGCATTGAGATATCACATGTAATGCTATCGGAAGGGTCTCAGGTTTGGAAAGGGAAGGATTTGGATTTCACATATGTTATTGGATGGTTCTCAGGTTTGGTTTTAGAAGCATTAAGATATCACATCTCAGGCTATAGGAAGGGTCTCAGGTTTGGAATGGGAAGGAGTTGGATACACATCTCATGTTATAGGAAGGATCTCAGGTTTGGTATTAGAAAAATTGTGATATCACATATCATGCTATAGGAAGGGTCTCAGGATTGGAATGGGAAGGAGTTGGATATCACATCTCATGCTAAAGGAAAGATCTCAGGTTTGGAAGGGGAAGGATTTGGATCTCACATCTCATGTTTTAGGACGGGTGTCAGGTTTGGTATTAGAAGCATTGAGATATCACATCTCATGGTATAGGAAGGGTCTCAGGATTGGAATGGGAAGGAGTTGGATATCACATCTCATGCTATAGGAAGGGTCTCAGATTTGGTATAAGCATTGAGATATCACATCTCATGCTATAGGAAGGGTCTCAGGATTGGAATGGGAAGCAGTTGGTTATCACATCTCAGGCCATAGGAAGGGTCTCAGGTTTGGTATAAGCATTGAGATATCACATCTCTGCTATCGGAAGGGTCTCAGGATTGGAATGGGAAGGAGTTGGATATCCCATCTCATGTTATAGGAAGAGTCTCAGGATTGGAATGGGAAGCAGTTGGTTATCACATCTCAGGCCATAGGAAGGGTCTCAGGTTTGGTATAAGCATTGAGATATCACATCTCTGCTATCAGAAGGGTCTCAGGATTGGAATGGGAAGGAGTTGGATATCACATCTCATGCTAAAGGGAGGGTCTCAGGTTTGGAAGGGGAAGGATTTGGAAATCACATCTCATGTTATAGGAAGGATCTCAGGTTTGGTATTAGAAGCATTGAGATATCACATCTCATGCTATCATAAGGGTCTCGGGATTGGAATCGGAAGGAGTTGGATATCACATCTCATGTTATAGGAAGGATCTCAGGTTTGGTATTAGAAGCATTGAGACATCACATCTCATGCTATAGGAAGGGTCTCAGGATTGGAATGGGAAGGAGTTGGATATCACATCTCATGCTATAGGAAGGGTCTCAGATTTGGTATAAGCATTGAGATATCACATCTCATGCTATAGGAAGGGTCTCAGGATTGGAATGGGAAGCAGTTGGTTATCACATCTCAGGCCATAGGAAGGGTCTCAGGTTTGGTATAAGCATTGAGATATCACATCTCTGCTATCGGAAGGGTCTCAGGATTGGAATGGGAAGGAGTTGGATATCCCATCTCATGTTATAGGAAGAGTCTCAGGTTTGGTATTAGAAGCATTGAGATATCCCATCTCATGCTATAGGAAGGGTCTCAGGTTGGAATGGGAAGGAGTTGGATATCACATTTCATGTTATAGGAAGGGTCTCAGGATTGGAATTGGAAGGACTTGGCTATCATATCTCATGCTATAGGAAGGCTCTCAGGTTTGGAAGGGGAAGGAGTTGGATATCACATTTCATGTTAGAGGAACAATCTCAGGTTTGGTATTAGAGGCCTTGAGATATCACATCTCATGCTATAGGAAGGGTCTCAGGATTGGAATGGGAAGGAGTTGGATATCACATCTCAAGCTATAGGAACGGTCTCAGGTTTGGTATAAGCATTGTGATATCACATCTCATGCTATAGGAAGGGTCTCAGGATTGGAATGGGAAGGAGTTGGATATCACATCTCATGTTATAGGAAAGATCTCAGGTTTGGTATTAGAAGCATTGAGACATCACATCTCATGTTATAGGAAGGGTCTCAGGATTGGAATGGGAAGAAGTTGGATATCACATCTCATGCTATAGGAAGGGTCTCAGGTTTGGTATAAGCATTGAGATATCACATCTCATGCTATAGGAAGGGTCTCAGGATTGGAATGGGAAGGAGTTGTATATGACATCTCATGCCATAGGAAGGGTCTCAGGTTTGGTATAAGCATTGAGATATCACATCACATGCTATAGGAAGGGTCTCAGGATTGTAATGGGAAGGACTTGGATATCACATCTCATGCTATAGGCAGGGTCTCAGGTTTGGAAAGGGAAGGAGAGGGATATCACATTTCATGTTAGAGGTAGGATCTCAGGTTTGGTATTAGAGGCATTGAAATATCACATCTCATGCTATCAGAAGTATCTCAGGTTTGGTATTAGAGGCATTGAGATATCACATCTCATGCTATCGGAAGTATCTCAGGTTTGGTATTAGAGGCATTGAGATATCACATCTCATGCTATCATAAGGGTCTCAGGATTGGAATGGGAAGGAGTTGGATATCACATCTCATGTAATAGGAAGGATCTCAGGTTTGGTATTAGAAGCATTGAGACATCACATCTCATGCTATAGGAAGGGTCTCAGGATTGGAATGGGAAGGAGTTGGATATCACATCTCATGCTATAGGAAGGGTCTCCGATTTGGTATAAGCATTGAGATATCACATCTCATGCTATAGGAACGGTCTCAGGATTGGAATGGAAAGGAGTTGTATATGACATCTCAGGCCATAGGAGGGGTCTCAGGTTTGGTATAAGCATTGAGATATCACATCTCTGCTATCGGAAGGGTCTCAGGATTGGAATGGGAAGGAGTTGGATATCCCATCTCATGTTATAGGAAGGGTCTCAGGTTTGGTATTAGAAGCATTGAGACATCACATCTCATGTTATAGGAAGGGTCTCGGGATTGGAATGGGAAGAAGTTGGATATCACATCTCATGCTATAGGAAGGGTCTCAGGTTTGGTATAAGCATTGAGATATAACATATCATGCTATAGGAAGGGTCTCAGGATTGGAATGGGAAGGAGTTGTATATGACATCTCATGCCATAGGAAGGGTCTCAGGTTTGGTATAAGCATTGAGATATTACATCTCATGCTATAGGAAGGGTCTCAGGATTGGAATGGGAAGGAGTTGGATATCACATCTCATGCTATAGGAAGGGTCTCAGATTTGGTATAAGCATTGAGATATCACATCTCATGCTATAGGAACGGTCTCAGGATTGGAATGGGAAGGAGTTGTATATGACATCTCAGGCCATAGGAGGGGTCTCAGGTTTGGTATAAGCATTGAGATATCACATCTCTGCTATCGGAAGGGTCTCAGGATTGGAATGGGAAGGAGTTGGATATCCCATCTCATGTTATAGGAAGGGACTCAGGTTTGGTATTAGAAGCATTGAGACATCACATCTCATGTTATAGGAAGGGTCTCAGGATTGGAATGGGAAGAAGTTGGATATCACATCTCATGCTATAGGAAGGGTCTCAGGTTTGGTATAAGCATTGAGATATCACATCTCATGCTATAGGAAGGGTCTCAGGATTGGAATGGGAAGGAGTTGGATATCCCATCTCATGTTATAGGAAGGGTCTCAGGTTTGGTATTAGAAGCATTGAGATATCACATCTCATGCTATAGGAAGAGTCTCAGGATTGGAATGGGGAAGACTTGGATGTCACATCTCATGCTATAGGGAGGGTCTCAAGTTTGATATTAGAAGCATTGAGATAACAAATCTCATGATATCGGAAGGGTCTCAGGATTGGAATGGGAAGGAATTGGATATCACATCTCATGATAAAGGAAGGGTCTAAGGTTTGGAAGGGGAAGGATTTGGATATCACATCTCATATTATAGGACGGGTCTCAGGTTTTGTATTAGAAGCATTGAGATATCAAGTCTCATGGTATAGGAAGGGTCTCAGAATTGGAATGGGAAGGAGTTGGATATCACATCTCAAGCTATAGGTAGGGTCTCAGGATTGGAATGGGAAGGAGTTTGATATCACATCTCATGCCATAGTATGGGTCTCAGGTTTGGTAGAAGCATTGGGATATCACATCTCATGCTATCGGAAGGGTATCAGTATTGGATTTGGAAGGAGTTGGATATCCCATCTCATGCTATAGGAAGGGTCTCAGGTTGGAATGGGAAGGAGTTGGATATCACATTTCATGTTATAGGAAGGGTCTCAGGATTGGATGGGAAGGACATGGATATCATATCTCATGCTATAGGAAGGCTCTCAGGTTTGGAAGGGGAAGGAGTTGGATATCACATTTCATGTTAGAGGAAGGATCTCAGGTTTGGTATTAGAGGCCTTGAGATATCACATCTCATGCTATAGGAAGGGTCTCAGGATTGGAATGGGAAGGAGTTGGATATCACATCTCAAGCTATAGGAAGGGTCTCAGGTTTGGTATAAGCATTGAGATATCACATCTCATGCTATAGGAAGGGTCTCAGGATTGGAATGGGAAGGAGTTGGATATCACATCTCATGTTATAGGAAAGATCTCAGGTTTGGTATTAGAAGCATTGAGACATCACATCTCATGTTATAGGAAGGGTCTCAGGAGTGGAACGGGAAGAAGTTGGATATCACATCTCATGCTATAGGAAGGGTCTCAGGTTTGGAAGGGGAAGGAGTTGGATATCCAATCTCATGTTATAGGACTGGTCTCGGGTTTGGTATTAGAAGCATTGAGATATCACATCGCATGCTGTAGGAAGGTTCTCAGGTTTGGAATGGGGAGGAATTGGATATCACATCTCATGTCATAGGAAGGATCTCAGGTTTGGTATTAGAAGCATTGAGATATCACATCTCATGCTATAGGAATGGTCTCAGGATTGGAATGGGAAGGAGTTGGATATTACATTCTTGCTATAGGAAGGGTCTCATGTTTGGAATGGGAAGGAGTTGGATATCACATATGCTATAGCAAGGGTCGAAGTGTCTCAGGATTGGAATGGGAAGGAGTTGGATATCCCATCTCATGTTACAGGATGGGTCTCAGGTTTGTTATTAGAATCATTGAGATATCATATTGCATGCTGTAGGAAGGGTCTAAGGATTGGAATGGGAAGGACTTGGATATCACATCTCATGCTATAGGTAGGCTCTCAGGTTTGGAAAGGGAAAGAGTTGGATATCACATTTCATGTTAGAGGAAGGATCTCAGGTTTGGTATTAGAGGCATTGAGATATCACATCTCATGCTATAGGAAGGGTCTCAGGATTGGAATGGGAAGGAGTTGGATATCACATCTCATGCTATAGGAAGGGTCTCAGGTTTGGTATAAGCATCAAGATATCACATCTCATGCTATAGGAAGGGTCTCGGGATTGGAATGGGAAGGAGTTGGATATCACATCTCATGTTATAGGAAGGATCTCAGGTTTGGTATTAGAAGCATTGAGACATCACATCTCATGCTATAGGAAGGGTCTCAGGATTGGAATGGGAAGGAGTTGGATATCACATCTCATGCTATAGGAAGGGTCTCAGGTTTGGTATAAGCATTGAGATATCACATCTCATGCTATAGGAAGTGTCTCAGGATTGGAATGGGAAGGACTTGGGTATCACACCTCATGCTATAGGGAGGGTCTCAAGTTTGATATTAGAAGCATTGAGATATCACATCTCATGCTATAGGAAGGGTCTCAGGATTGGAATGGGAAGGAGTTGGATATCACATCTCAAGCTTTAGGAAGGGTCTCAGGTTTGGTATAAGCATTGAGATAGCACATCTCATGCTATAGGAAGGGTCTCAGGATTGGAATGGGAAGGAGTTGGATATTACATCTCATGTTATAGGAAAGATCTCAGGTTTGGTATTAGAAGCATTGAGACATCACATCTCATGTTATAGGAAGGGTCTCAGGATTGGAATGGGATGAAGTTGGATATCACATCTCATGCTATAGGAAGGGTCTCAGGTTTGGAAGGGGAAGGAGTTGGATATCCAATCTCATGTTATAGGACTGGTCTCAGGTTTGGTATTAGAAGCATTGAGATATCACATCGCATGCTGTAGGAAGGTTCTCAGGTTTGGTATTAGAAGCATTGAGACATCACATCTCATGCTATAGGAAGGGTCTCAGGATTGGAATGGGAAGGAGTTGGATATCACATCTCATGTTATAGGAAGGATCTCAGGTTTGGTATTAGAAGCATTGAGACATCACATCTCATGCTATAGGAAGGGTCTCAGGATTGGAATGGGAAGGAGTTGGATATCACATCTCATGCTATAGGAAGGGTCTCAGATTTGGTATAAGCATTGAGATATCACATCTCATGCTATAGGAAGGGTCTCAGGATTGGATTGGGAAGGAGTTGTATATAACATCTCAGGCAATAGGAAGGGTCTCAGGATTGGTATAAGCATTGAGATATCACATCTCTGCTATCGGAAGGGTCTCAGGATTGGAATGGGAAGGAGTTGGATATCCCATCTCATGATAAAGGAAGGGTCTAAGGTTTGGAAGGGGAAAGATTTGGATATCACATCTCATGTTATAGAACGGGTCTCAGGTTTGGTATTAGAAGCATTGAGATATCAAGTCTCATGGTATAGGAAGGGTCTCAGAATTGGAATGGGAAGGATTTCGGATATCACATCTCAAGCTATAGGAAGAGTCTCAGGATTGGAATTGGAAGGAGTTTGATATCACATCTCATGCCATAGTATGGTTCTCAGGTTTGGTAGAAGCATTGGGATATCACATCTCATGCTATTGGAAGGGTATCAGTATTGGATTTGGAAGGAGTTGGATATCCCATCTCATGCTATAGGAAGGGTCTCAGGTTGGAATGGGAAGGAGTTGGATATCACATTTCATGTTATAGGAAGGGTCTCAGTATTGGAATGGGAAGGAGTTGGATATCACATCTCAAGCTTTAGGAAGGGTCTCAGGTTTGGTATAAGCATTGGGATAGCACATCTCATGCTATAGGAAGGGTCTCAGGATTGGAATGGGAAGGAGTTGGATATCACATCTCATGTTATAGGAAAGATCTCAGGTTTGGTATTAGAAGCATTGAGACATCACATCTCATGTTATAGGAAGGGTCTCAGGATTGGAATGGGAAGAAGTTGGATATCACATCTCATGCTATAGGAAGGGTCTCAGGTTTGGAAGGGGAAGGAGTTGGATATCCAATCTCATGTTATAGGACTGGTCTCAGGTTTGGTATTAGAAGCATTGAGATATCACATCGCATGCTGTAGGAAGGTTCTCAGGTTTGGAATGGGGAGGAATTGGATATCACATCTCATGTCATAGGAAGGATCTCAGTTTGGTATTAGAAGCATTGAGATATCAAATCTCATGCTATAGGAATGGTCTCAGGATTGGAATGGGAAGGAGTTGGATATTACACTCTTGCTATAGGAAGGGTCTCATGTTTGGAATGGGAAGGAGTTGGATATCACATATGCCACAGGAAGGGTCTCAGGTTTGGTATAAGCATTGAGATATCACATCTCTGCAATCGGAAGGGTCTCAGGATTGGAATGGGAAGGAGTTGGATATCCCATCTTATGTTATAGGAAGGGTCTCAGGTTTGGTGTTAGAAGCATTGAGATATCACATCTCATGCTATCAGAAGGGTCTCAGGATTGGAATGGGAAGGAGTCGGATATCACATCTCATGCTAAAGGGAGGGTCTCAGGTTTGGTATTAGAAGCATTGAGATATCACATCTCATGTTATAGGAAGAATCTCTGGTTTGGTATTAGAGGCTTTGAGATATCACATCTCATGCTATCAGAAGGGTCTCAGGATTGGAATGGGAAGGATTTGGATATCACATCTCTTGCTATAGGAAGAGTCTCAGGTTTTTTATTAGAAACATTGAGATATCACATCTCATGCTATAGGAATGGTTTCAGGATTGGAATGGGAAGGATTTGGATATCACATCTCATGCTAAAGGAAGGGTCTCAGGTTTGGAAGGGGAAGGATTTGGATATCATATCTCATGTTATAGGACGGGTCCCAGGTTTGGTATTAGAAGCTTTGAAACATCACATCTCATGCTATAGGAAGGGTCTCAGGATTGGAATGGGAAGGAGTTGGATATCACATCTCATGCTAAAGGAAGGGACTCAGGTTTGATAGAAGCATTGAGATATCACATCTCATGCTATAGGAAGGGTCTCAGGATTGGAATGGGAAGGAGTTGGATATCACATCTCATGTCATAGGAAGGGTCTCAGGTTTGGTCCAAGCATTGAGATATCACATCTCTGCTATCGGAAGGGTCTCAGGATAGGAATGGGACGGACTTAGATATCACATCCCATGCTATAGGGAGGGTCTCAGGTTTGGAAATTGAAGGATTTGGATTTCACATCTCATGTTATAGGATGGTTCTCATGTTTGGTTTTAGAAGCATTGAGATATCACATGTAATGCTATCGGAAGGGTCTCAGGTTTGGAAAGGGAAGGATTTGGATTTCACATATGTTATTGGATGGTTCTCAGGTTTGGTTTTAGAAGCATTAAGATATCACATCTCAGGCTATAGGAAGGGTCTCAGGTTTGGAATGGGAAGGAGTTGGATACACATCTCATGTTATAGGAAGGATCTCAGGTTTGGTATTAGAAAAATTGTGATATCACATATCATGCTATAGGAAGGGTCTCAGGATTGGAATGGGAAGGAGTTGGATATCACATCTCATGCTAAAGGAAAGATCTCAGGTTTGGAAGGGGAAGGATTTGGATCTCACATCTCATGTTTTAGGACGGGTGTCAGGTTTGGTATTAGAAGCATTGAGATATCACATCTCATGGTATAGGAAGGGTCTCAGGATTGGAATGGGAAGGAGTTGGATATCACATCTCAAGCTATCTCAGGATTGGAATGGGAAGGAGTTTGATATCACATCTCATGCAATCGGAAGGGTCTCAGGTTTGGAATGGGAAGGAGTTGGATATCACATCTCATGTTATAGGAAGGATCTCAGGTTTATTATTAGAAGCATTGAGATATCACATGTAATGCTATCGGAAGGGTCTCAGGTTTGGAAAGGGAAGGATTTGGATTTCACATATGTTAATGGATGGTTCTCAGGTTTGGTTTTAGAAGCATTAAGATATCACATCTCAGGCTATAGGAAGGGTCTCAGGTTTGGAATGGGAAGGAGTTGGATACACATCTCATGTTATAGGAAGGATCTCAGGTTTGGTATTAGAAAAATTGTGATATCACATATCATGCTATAGGAAGGGTCTCAGGATTGGAATGGGAAGGAGTTGGATATCACATCTCATGCTAAAGGAAAGATCTCAGGTTTGGAAGGGGAAGGATTTGGATCTCACATCTCATGTTTTAGGACGGGTGTCAGGTTTGGTATTAGAAGCATTGAGATATCACATCTCATGGTATAGGAAGGGTCTCAGGATTGGAATGGGAAGGAGTTGGATATCACATCTCAAGCTATCTCAGGATTGGAATGGGAAGGAGTTTGATATCACATCTCATGCAATCGGAAGGGTCTCAGGTTTGGAATGGGAAGGAGTTGGATATCACATCTCATGTTATAGGAAGGATCTCAGGTTTATTATTAGAAGCATTGAGATATCACATCTCATGCTATAGGAAGGGTCTCAGGATTGGAATCGGAAGGAGTTGTATTTGACATCTCATGCCATAGGAAGGGTCTCAGGTTTGGTATAAGCATTGAGATATCACATCTCTGCTATCGGAAGGGTCTCAGGATTGGAATGGGAAGGAGTTGGATATCCCATCTCATTATAGGAAGGGTCTCAGGTTTGGTATTAGAAGCATTGAGATATCACATCTCATGCTATAGGAAGGGTCTCAGGATTGGAATGGGAAGGACTTGAATATCACATCTCATGTTATAGCAAGGGTCTCAGGTTTGGTATTAGAAGCATTGAGATATCACATCTCATGCTATAGGAAGGGTCTCAGGATTGGAATGGGAACAACTTGGATATCACATCTCATGATAAAGGAAGGGTCTAAGGTTTGGAAGGGGAAGGATTTGGATATCACATCTCATGTTATAGGACCGGTCTCAGGTTTGGTATTAGAAGCATTGAGATATCAAGTCCCATGGTATAGGACGGGTCTCAGAATTGGAATGGGAAGGAGTTGGATATCACATCTCAAGCTATAGGAATGGTGTCAGGATTGGAATGGGAAGGGATTGGATATCACATCTCATGTTATAGGAAGGGTATCAGGATTGGAATGGGAAAGACTTAGATATCACATCTCATGCCATGGTATGGGTCTCAGGTTTTGTAGAAGCATTGGGATATCACATCTCATGCTATCGGAAGGGTATCAGGATTGGATTTGGAAGGAGTTGGATATCCCATCTCATGCTATAGGAAGGGTCTCAGGTTGGAATGGGAAGGAGTTGGATATCACATTTCATGTTATAGGAAGGGTCTCAGGATTGGAATGGGAAGGAGTTGGATATTGTTAAGACGGATTTCTGAACTCTGTCCTGGTGGCGCAGAAGTTCAGAAGGCCAACCTAATTACTTGGAACAGGGTAACCTCTGGACAAGCCAGACCAATCAAGGTAGCGATCGCGGCGGTCAAGACTAGGTCTCAAGAGGGGTGAGGGTGACTGAAAGCCCGCAGTGAGCACACAAAGTAAGAGCGCTGACAAACTACTCCAAACAGTTGTTATATCAAAAATAGATACACATTTATTTTAAGGCCTTTAAAATAATGACCGTAGCGAGAAAATCACAATATCACAATATTAAACCAACACATACCATATCAACACAATATATATACAAATACACAGTCGCAAGCGTTTAAAGCACGAAATATGTAGTCCACCTGCCAGGGAAGGAAAACAGGCAGTGCGATAATGCTTTCGACTCAGTTCGCCTTCATAGGCACCTAACTAGATGGAAGTCCGAGCCCTGCGAAGAGTGGAGCCTTGTGCTCAAAGTACCTGCCACGCCGGTGCCGACGGGCACAAGGGGAAGCTCTTTGGAGGAAGTCAGGCGGTTCACGTTAGTGCACAGCAGAAGAAGAACAGGTTCCGCAGCTCAGGCGCAGCCTCCACAGCGGGCAGAAGCAGAGCGCGAGCGCGGCAAAAGGGTGCTGTTTTTACACAGCAGGGAAAAGCAATGGGATACTGCAGGAGGGCGACCAGATCCTAGATATACTACTCACCGGTCCCCGAAGCAAGCAGACCCAGGCTTCTCCACGATAGTTTCAGCAGCTGGCAGGTTCAGAAGAGCAGGGAACGCCTCGTAGTCGTGAAGAGCAAAAAGACGTCCCAATCGACGAAACCGGCACAGTTTTGTTGCCGCACAGGACAACGGAGCGGCCGTGCGTATTCGAGCCAAATGAACCCTCCTCCCTTCAGACCTGGGGACGCCAAGCGTACGAAGCGTGGGAGAGGGACAAGGACTCGCAATACAACACAACCTGGCGGCGGTTGCAGAGCCAAACTCCTTGGTAAGCTGGTCAGTCAACTGGATGGCCCAGAGACGCTTCCGAAGGCTTACTTGGCAGGAGATGGTTGAAGATGCCGGGAATAGCTGTTCCTGCTATTCCAAAGGTCGAAGCACCAGTACAGGCCTTCTGGTTCGATCAAAGGAGGACAGGGGCTCTCCGGACGACAGCAGTGCAAAGGAGGATTCCTTCAGCGGGTCACCAGCGATTCCTCGGTCCAGCCTCGTAGTTGCAGGATACTTGGCTCCTGTATTCCTTCGTTCGTGAGAACTCAGGAGATCGACATGGTAGTGGTGTTTCCAGCCCCCTCTTATCCACGGTTCCCTTCGCGCCAAAACGGAGGGGAGCCAATGGGAGATCCGCTCATCAAAACACATACCATACGTGGACCAATCACGGACCACGGTGGTCCCAGGCATTCACACCACCCTAGACTCTCTGGCACCCAGGATGTGTATTGGGACCAGACATCCCAGCCCACACCCTGGAGGCACACAAACGACATGTAGAAGCCCGCGAAAGCAACCACGTTTCGCGGGAAAGTACATGCCCAAATAAGGAAGGCCCCGGGTCGCCGGACCTGGGGAAGGTGAAGGGAGCAAGACGGACAGTGGACAGGACAAAGGAGCCTCGCGGCCTGGCCATTTTGGGAGCCAGGCCACCATTTTGGGTTCAGTGCAAAAACGTGCTCAGAACGCCAAAAGGAGCTCAAAATAAACAAAACGATCGCTGCCACCATTCCAGTCCCTGAATGACTTGCACCGATCAAATACCATCCTAAAAGAGTATCTAGGGCCCGTAGAAGGCTAGAGACCCAAGAGAGCTGTAACTTAGCTTACAGTGCCCTCTTGTGTCGTGTTGCACTAAAGCTGCGACACGATAAAAGAAACTACGGGAAACCACGTTCCCCGGTACTGACTGTCTTAAGGGCATGTCAGTTTCCCCGTAAGAAAGGAGCGAAAGCCCAGAGAAGTGCGGCAGAAGGCTGTACTTCTCTGGCAAAGTCAATAACAAGGTTAAAAACAATAGCAAAAAGTTTAGGGGTTGCCACATGGAAGGAAAATTCCCTACAATTACGAAATCTTTCCTAGCACTCGCCCCTCCCAGACTATGGACAGGGGGAACTAATCCACCCCTGGATGAGTCTCTTGTTCAGGTCGGTTAAACATTCTGGACAACCCATCAGCATTGCTATGTTGGACACCTGGTCTATGCTCAATAGTGAAGTCGAAGCCTTGAAGACTTATGGACCACCTAAGCAACTTTGGATTCTCCCCCTTCATGTTCATTAGCCACTTTAACGGCTTATGGTCAGTCTGCACAGTGAAGTGGGTCCCATAGAGGTAGGGCCTCAGCTTCCTTAGGGCCCACACAACAGAGAAACATTCTTTCTCTACCGTGGACCACCTGAGCTCTCTGTCCTTAAGCTGGCGACTAATAAAACCGATAGGGTGTTCCTTACCCTTCTCATCTACTTGTGATAGTACAGTTCCTATCCCAGTGTCAGAGGCATCCGTCTGCACGATAAAAGGTCTTTGATAATCAGGGGCCCTGAGCACAGGGGCCTGGCACAAGGAGTCTTTTAAGCCATTGAAGGCCTTCTCACACTCGTCGGTCCAAGTTACCTTCTTGGGTTTCTTCGGAGTTGTGAGGGCAGTCAGAGGAGCAGCTATGGTACCATAGTCTGCCACAAAATTGCGGTAATACCCCGTGAGTCCTAAAAAGGCTCTCACTTGGGTTTGCGTAGTGGGGGTAGGCCAGTCTTGTACTGCTTGTACTTTACTGGGTAGAGGCTGTATCCTCCCTCCACCTACTTCATGTCCAAGGTAAACCACTGAGCCTTGTCTTTCCTAACAGATATCACATCTCAAGCTTTAGGAAGGGTCTCAGGTTTGGTATAAGCATTGAGATAGCACATCTCATGCTATAGGAAGGGTCTCAGGATTAGAATGGGAAGGAGTTGGATATCACATCTCATGTTATAGGAAATATCTCAGGTTTGGTATTAGAAGCATTGAGACATCACATCTCATGTTATAGGAAGGGTCTCAGGATTGGAATGGGAAGAAGTTGGATATCACATCTCATGCTATAGGAAGGGTCTCAGGTTTGGAAGGGGAAGGAGTTGGATATCCAATCTCATGTTATAGGACTGGTCTCAGGTTTGGTATTAGAAGCATTGAGATATCACATCGCATGCTGTAGGAAGGTTCTCAGGTTTGGAATGGGGAGGATTGGATATCACATCTCATGTCATAGGAAGGATCTCAGGTTTGGTATTAGAAGCATTGAGATATCACATCTCATGCTATAGGAATGGTCTCAGGATTGGAATGGGAAGGAGTTGGATATTACACTCTTGCTATAGGAAGGGTCTCATGTTTGGAATGGGAAGGAGTTGGATATCACATATGCCACAGGAAGGGTCTCAGGTTTGGTATAAGCATTGAGATATCACATCTCTGCTATCGGAAGGGTCTCAGGATTGGAATGGGAAGGAGTTGGATATCCCATCTTATGTTATAGGAAGGGTCTCAGGTTTGGTGTTAGAAGCATTGAGATATCACATCTCATGCTATCAGAAGGGTCTCAGGATTGGTATTAGAAGCATTGAGATATAACATCTCGTGTTATAGGAAGAATCTCTGGTTTGGTATTAGAGGCATTGAGATATCATTCTCATGCTATCAGAAGGGTCTCAGGATTGGAATGGGAAGGAGTCGGATATCACATCTCATGCTAAAGGGAAGGTCTCAGGTTTGGTATTAGAAGCATTGAGATATCACATCTCATGTTATAGGAAGAATCTCTGGTTTGGTATTAGAGGCATTGAGATATCATTCTCATGCTATCAGAAGGGTCTCAGGATTGGAATGGGAAGGAGTCGGATATCACATCTCATGCTAAAGGGAAGGTCTCAGGTTTGGTATTAGAAGCATTGAGATATCACATCTCATGTTATAGGAAGAATCTCAGGTTTGGTATTAGAGGCATTGAGATATCACATCTCATGTTATAGGAAGGGTCTCAGGATTGGAATGGGAAGGATTTGGATATCACATCTCTTGCTATAGGAAGAGTCTCAGGTTTTTTATTAGAAACATTGAGATATCACATCTCATGCTATAGGAAGGGTTTCAGGATTTGAATGGGAAGGATTTGGATATCACATCTCATGCTAAAGGAAGGGTCTCAGGTTTGGAAGGGGAAGGATTTGGATATCATATCTCATGTTATAGGACGGGTCCCAGGTTTGGTATTAGAAGCTTTGAAATATCACATCTCATGCTATAGGAAGGGTCTCAGGATTGGAATGGGAAGGAGTTGGATATCACATCTCATGCTAAAGGAAGGGACTCAGGTTTGATAGAAGCATTGAGATATCACATCTCATGCTATAGGAAGGGTCTCAGGATTGGAATGGGAAGGAGTTGGATATCACATCTCATGTCATAGGAAGGGTCTCAGGTTTGGTCCAAGCATTGAGATATCACATCTCTGCTATCGGAAGGGTCTCAGGATAGGAATGGGAAGGACTTAGATATCACATCCCATGCTATAGGGAGGGTCTAAGGTTTGGAAAGGGAAGGATTTGGATTTCACATCTCATGTTATAGGATGGTTCTCATGTTTGGTTTTAGAAGCATTGAGATATCACATGTAATGCTATCGGAAGGGTCTCAGGTTTGGAAAGGGAAGGATTTGGATTTCACATATGTTATTGAATGGTTCTCAGGTTTGGTTTTAGAAGCATTAAGATATCACATCTCGGGCTATAGGAAGGGTCTCAGGTTTGGAATGGGAAAGAGTTAGATACACATCTCATGTTATAGGAAGGATCTCAGGTTTGGTATTAGAAAAATTGTGATATCACATATCATGCTATAGGAAGGGTCTCAGGATTGGAATGGGAAGGAGTTGGATATCACATCTCATGCTAAAGGAAAGATCTCAGGTTTGGAAGGGGAAGGATTTGGATCTCACATCTCATGTTTTAGGACGGGTGTCAGGTTTGGTATTAGAAGCATTGAGATATCACATCTCATGGTATAGGAAGGGTCTCAGGATTGGAATGGGAAGGAGTTGGATATCACATCTCAAGCTATCTCAGGATTGGAATGGGAAGGAGTTTGATATCACATCTCATGCAATCGGAAGGGTCTCAGGTTTGGAATGGGAAGGAGTTGGATATCACATCTCATGTTATAGGAAGGATCTCAGGTTTATTATTAGAAGCATTGAGATATCACATCTCATGCTATAGGAAGGGTCTCAGGATTGGAATCGGAAGGAGTTGTATTTGACATCTCATGCCATAGGAAGGGTCTCAGGTTTGGTGTAAGCATTGAGATATCACATCTCTGCTATCGGAAGGGTCTCAGGATTGGAATGGGAAGGAGTTGGATATCCCATCTCATTATAGGAAGGGTCTCAGGTTTGGTATTAGAAGCATTGAGATATCACATCTCATGCTATAGGAAGGGTCTCAGGATTGGAATGGGAAGGACTTGAATATCACATCTCATGTTATAGCAAGGGTCTCAGGTTTGGTATTAGAAGCATTGAGATATCACATCTCATGCTATAGGAAGGGTCTCAGGATTGGAATGGGAACGACTTGGATATCACATCTAATGATAAAGGAAGGGTCTAAGGTTTGGAAGGGGAAGGATTTGGATATCACATCTCATGTTATAGGACCGGTCTCAGGTTTGGTATTAGAAGCATTGAGATATCAAGTCCCATGGTATAGGACGGGTCTCAGAATTGGAATGGGAAGGAGTTGGATATCACATCTCAAGCTATGGGAAGGGTGTCAGGATTGGAATGGGAAGGAGTTTGATATCACATCTCATGCCATGGTATGGGTCTCAGGTTTTGTAGAAGCATTGGGATATCACATCTCATGCTATCGGAAGGGTATCAGGATTGGATTTGGAAGGAGTTGGATATCCCATCTCATGCTATAGGAAGGGTCTCAGGTTGGAATGGGAAGGAATTGAATATCACATCTCATGTTATAGGAAGGGTATCAGGATTGGAATGGGAAGGACTTGGATATCACATCTCATGCTATAGGAAGGCTATCAGGTTTGGAAGGGGAAGGAGTTGGATATCCAATCTCATGTTATAGGACTGGTCTCAGGTTTGGTATTAGAAGCATTGAGATATCACATCGCATGCTGTAGGAAGGTTCTCAGGTTTGGAATGGGGAGGATTGGATATCACATCTCATGTCATAGGAAGGATCTCAGGTTTGGTATTAGAAGCATTGAGATATCACATCTCATGCTATAGGAATGGTCTCAGGATTGGAATGGGAAGGAGTTGGATATTACACTCTTGCTATAGGAAGGGTCTCATGTTTGGAATGGGAAGGAGTTGGATATCACATATGCCACAGGAAGGGTCTCAGGTTTGGTATAAGCATTGAGATATCACATCTCTGCTATCGGAAGGGTCTCAGGATTGGAATGGGAAGGAGTTGGATATCCCATCTTATGTTATAGGAAGGGTCTCAGGTTTGGTGTTAGAAGCATTGAGATATCACATCTCATGCTATCAGAAGGGTCTCAGGATTGGTATTAGAAGCATTGAGATATAACATCTCGTGTTATAGGAAGAATCTCTGGTTTGGTATTAGAGGCATTGAGATATCATTCTCATGCTATCAGAAGGGTCTCAGGATTGGAATGGGAAGGAGTCGGATATCACATCTCATGCTAAAGGGAAGGTCTCAGGTTTGGTATTAGAAGCATTGAGATATCACATCTCATGTTATAGGAAGAATCTCTGGTTTGGTATTAGAGGCATTGAGATATCATTCTCATGCTATCAGAAGGGTCTCAGGATTGGAATGGGAAGGAGTCGGATATCACATCTCATGCTAAAGGGAAGGTCTCAGGTTTGGTATTAGAAGCATTGAGATATCACATCTCATGTTATAGGAAGAATCTCAGGTTTGGTATTAGAGGCATTGAGATATCACATCTCATGTTATAGGAAGGGTCTCAGGATTGGAATGGGAAGGATTTGGATATCACATCTCTTGCTATAGGAAGAGTCTCAGGTTTTTTATTAGAAACATTGAGATATCACATCTCATGCTATAGGAAGGGTTTCAGGATTTGAATGGGAAGGATTTGGATATCACATCTCATGCTAAAGGAAGGGTCTCAGGTTTGGAAGGGGAAGGATTTGGATATCATATCTCATGTTATAGGACGGGTCCCAGGTTTGGTATTAGAAGCTTTGAAATATCACATCTCATGCTATAGGAAGGGTCTCAGGATTGGAATGGGAAGGAGTTGGATATCACATCTCATGCTAAAGGAAGGGACTCAGGTTTGATAGAAGCATTGAGATATCACATCTCATGCTATAGGAAGGGTCTCAGGATTGGAATGGGAAGGAGTTGGATATCACATCTCATGTCATAGGAAGGGTCTCAGGTTTGGTCCAAGCATTGAGATATCACATCTCTGCTATCGGAAGGGTCTCAGGATAGGAATGGGAAGGACTTAGATATCACATCCCATGCTATAGGGAGGGTCTAAGGTTTGGAAAGGGAAGGATTTGGATTTCACATCTCATGTTATAGGATGGTTCTCATGTTTGGTTTTAGAAGCATTGAGATATCACATGTAATGCTATCGGAAGGGTCTCAGGTTTGGAAAGGGAAGGATTTGGATTTCACATATGTTATTGAATGGTTCTCAGGTTTGGTTTTAGAAGCATTAAGATATCACATCTCGGGCTATAGGAAGGGTCTCAGGTTTGGAATGGGAAAGAGTTAGATACACATCTCATGTTATAGGAAGGATCTCAGGTTTGGTATTAGAAAAATTGTGATATCACATATCATGCTATAGGAAGGGTCTCAGGATTGGAATGGGAAGGAGTTGGATATCACATCTCATGCTAAAGGAAAGATCTCAGGTTTGGAAGGGGAAGGATTTGGATCTCACATCTCATGTTTTAGGACGGGTGTCAGGTTTGGTATTAGAAGCATTGAGATATCACATCTCATGGTATAGGAAGGGTCTCAGGATTGGAATGGGAAGGAGTTGGATATCACATCTCAAGCTATCTCAGGATTGGAATGGGAAGGAGTTTGATATCACATCTCATGCAATCGGAAGGGTCTCAGGTTTGGAATGGGAAGGAGTTGGATATCACATCTCATGTTATAGGAAGGATCTCAGGTTTATTATTAGAAGCATTGAGATATCACATCTCATGCTATAGGAAGGGTCTCAGGATTGGAATCGGAAGGAGTTGTATTTGACATCTCATGCCATAGGAAGGGTCTCAGGTTTGGTGTAAGCATTGAGATATCACATCTCTGCTATCGGAAGGGTCTCAGGATTGGAATGGGAAGGAGTTGGATATCCCATCTCATTATAGGAAGGGTCTCAGGTTTGGTATTAGAAGCATTGAGATATCACATCTCATGCTATAGGAAGGGTCTCAGGATTGGAATGGGAAGGACTTGAATATCACATCTCATGTTATAGCAAGGGTCTCAGGTTTGGTATTAGAAGCATTGAGATATCACATCTCATGCTATAGGAAGGGTCTCAGGATTGGAATGGGAACGACTTGGATATCACATCTAATGATAAAGGAAGGGTCTAAGGTTTGGAAGGGGAAGGATTTGGATATCACATCTCATGTTATAGGACCGGTCTCAGGTTTGGTATTAGAAGCATTGAGATATCAAGTCCCATGGTATAGGACGGGTCTCAGAATTGGAATGGGAAGGAGTTGGATATCACATCTCAAGCTATGGGAAGGGTGTCAGGATTGGAATGGGAAGGAGTTTGATATCACATCTCATGCCATGGTATGGGTCTCAGGTTTTGTAGAAGCATTGGGATATCACATCTCATGCTATCGGAAGGGTATCAGGATTGGATTTGGAAGGAGTTGGATATCCCATCTCATGCTATAGGAAGGGTCTCAGGTTGGAATGGGAAGGAATTGAATATCACATCTCATGTTATAGGAAGGGTATCAGGATTGGAATGGGAAGGACTTGGATATCACATCTCATGCTATAGGAAGGCTATCAGGTTTGGAAGGGGAAGGAGTTGCATATCAAATTTCATTTTAGAGGTAGGATCTCAGGTTTGGTATTAGAGGCATTGAGATATCACATCTCATGCTATAGGAAGGGTCTCAGGATTGGAATGGGAAGGAGTTGGATATCCCATCTCATTATAGGAAGGGTCTCAGGTTTGGTATTAGAAGCATTGAGATATCACATCTCATGCTATAGGAAGGGTCTCAGGATTGGAATGGGAAGGACTTGAATATCACATCTCATGTTATAGCAAGGGTCTCAGGTTTGGTATAAGAAGCATTGAGATATCACATCTCATGCTATAGGAAGGGTCTCAGGATTGGAATGGGAACGACTTGGATATCACATCTCATGATAAAGGAAGGGTCTAAGGTTTGGAAGGGGAAGGATTTGGATATCACATCTCATGTTATAGGACCGGTCTCAGGTTTGGTATTAGAAGCATTGAGATATCAAGTCCCATGGTATAGGACGGGTCTCAGAATTGGAATGGGAAGGAGTTGGATATCACATCTCAAGCTATAGGAATGGTGTCAGGATTGGAATGGGAAGGAGTTTGATATCACATCTCATGCCATGGTATGGGTCTCAGGTTTTGTAGAAGCATTGGAATATCACATCTCATGCTATCGGAAGGGTATCAGGATTGGATTTGGAAGGAGTTGGATATCCCATCTCATGCTATAGGAAGGGTCTCAGGTTGGAATGGGAAGGAATTGGATATCACATCTCATGTTATAGGAAGGGTATCAGGATTGGAATGGGAAGGACTTGGATATCACATCTCATGCCATGGTATGGGTCTCAGGTTTTGTAGAAGCATTGGGATATCACATCTCATGCTATCGGAAGGGTATCAGGATTGGATTTGGAAGGAGTTGGATATCCCATCTCATGCTATAGGAAGGGTCTCAGGTTGGAATGGGAAGGAGTTGGATATCACATTTCATGGTATAGGAAGGGTCTCAGGATTGGAATGGGAAGGAGTTGGATATCACATCTCAAGCTTTAGGAAGGGTCTCAGGTTTGGTATAAGCATTGAGATAGCACATCTCATGCTATAGGAAGGGTCTCAGGATTAGAATGGGAAGGAGTTGGATATCACATCTCATGTTATAGGAAATATCTCAGGTTTGGTATTAGAAGCATTGAGACATCACATCTCATGTTATAGGAAGGGTCTCAGGATTGGAATGGGAAGAAGTTGGATATCACATCTCATGCTATAGGAAGGGTCTCAGGTTTGGAAGGGGAAGGAGTTGGATATCCAATCTCATGTTATAGGACTGGTCTCAGGTTTGGTATTAGAAGCATTGAAATATCACATCGCATGCTGTAGGAAGGTTCTCAGGTTTGGAATGGGGAGGAATTGGATATCACATCTCATGTCATAGGAAGGATCTCAGGTTTGGTATTAGAAGCATTGAGATATCACATCTCATGCTATAGGAATGGTCTCAGGATTGGAATGGGAAGGAGTTGGATATTACACTCTTGCTATAGGAAGGGTCTCATGTTTGGAATGGGAAGGAGTTGGATATCACATATGCCACAGGAAGGGTCTCAGGTTTGGTATAAGCATTGAGATATCACATCTCTGCTATCGGAAGGGTCTCAGGATTGGAATGGGAAGGAGTTGGATATCCCATCTTATGTTATAGGAAGGGTCTCAGGTTTGGTGTTAGAAGCATTGAGATATCAAGTCCCATGGTATAGGACGGGTCTCAGAATTGGAATGGGAAGGAGTTGGATATCACATCTCAAGCTATAGGAATGGTGTCAGGATTGGAATGGGAAGGAGTTTGATATCACATCTCATGCCATGGTATGGGTCTCAGGTTTTGTAGAAGCATTGGAATATCACATCTCATGCTATCGGAAGGGTATCAGGATTGGATTTGGAAGGAGTTGGATATCCCATCTCATGCTATAGGAAGGGTCTCAGGTTGGAATGGGAAGGAATTGGATATCACATCTCATGTTATAGGAAGGGTATCAGGATTGGAATGGGAAGGACTTGGATATCACATCTCATGCCATGGTATGGGTCTCAGGTTTTGTAGAAGCATTGGGATATCACATCTCATGCTATTGGAAGGGTATCAGGATTGGATTTGGAAGGAGTTGGATATCCCATCTCATGCTATAGGAAGGGTCTCAGGTTGGAATGGGAAGGAGTTGGATATCACATTTCATGGTATAGGAAGGGTCTCAGGATTGGAATGGGAAGGAGTTGGATATCACATCTCAAGCTTTAGGAAGGGTCTCAGGTTTGGTATAAGCATTGAGATAGCACATCTCATGCTATAGGAAGGGTCTCAGGATTAGAATGGGAAGGAGTTGGATATCACATCTCATGTTATAGGAAATATCTCAGGTTTGGTATTAGAAGCATTGAGACATCACATCTCATGTTATAGGAAGGGTCTCAGGATTGGAATGGAAAGAAGTTGGATATCACATCTCATGCTATAGGAAGGGTCTCAGGTTTGGAAGGGGAAGGAGTTGGATATCCAATCTCATGTTATAGGACTGGTCTCAGGTTTGGTATTAGAAGCATTGAGATATCACATCGCATGCTGTAGGAAGGTTCTCAGGTTTGGAATGGGGAGGAATTGGATATCACATCTCATGTCATAGGAAGGATCTCAGGTTTGGTATTAGAAGCATTGAGATATCACATCTCATGCTATAGGAATGGTCTCAGGATTGGAATGGGAAGGAGTTGGATATTACACTCTTGCTATAGGAAGGGTCTCATGTTTGGAATGGGAAGGAGTTGGATATCACATTTGCCACAGGAAGGGTCTCAGGTTTGGTATAAGCATTGAGATATCACATCTCTGCTATCGGAAGGGTCTCAGGATTGGAATGGGAAGGAGTTGGATATCCCATCTTATGTTATAGGAAGGGTCTCAGGTTTGGTGTTAGAAGCATTGAGATATCACATCTCATGCTATCAGAAGGGTCTCAGGATTGGTATTAGAAGCATTGAGATATAACATCTCATGTTATAGGAAGAATCTCTGGTTTGGTATTAGAGGCATTGAGATATCATTCTCATGCTATCAGAAGGGTCTCAGGATTGGAATGGGAAGGAGTCGGATATCACATCTCATGCTAAAGGGAAGGTCTCAGGTTTGGTATTAGAAGCATTGAGATATCACATCTCATGTTATAGGAAGAATCTCTGGTTTGGTATTAGAGGCATTGAGATATCATTCTCATGCTATCAGAAGGGTCTCAGGATTGGAATGGGAAGGAGTCGGATATCACATCTCATGCTAAAGGGAAGGTCTCAGGTTTGGTATTAGAAGCATTGAGATATCACATCTCATGTTATAGGAAGAATCTCAGGTTTGGTATTAGAGGCATTGAGATATCACATCTCATGTTATAGGAAGGGTCTCAGGATTGGAATGGGAAGGATTTGGATATCACATCTCTTGCTATAGGAAGAGTCTCAGGTTTGGAAGGGGAAGGATTTGGATATCATATCTCATGTTATAGGACGGGTCCCAGGTTTGGTATTAGAAGCTTTGAAATATCACATCTCATGCTATAGGAAGGGTCTCAGGATTGGAATGGGAAGGAGTTGGATATCACATCTCATGCTAAAGGAAGGGACTCAGGTTTGATAGAAGCATTGAGATATCACATCTCATGCTATAGGAAGGGTCTCAGGATTGGAATGGGAAGGAGTTGGATATCACATCTCATGTCATAGGAAGGGTCTCAGGTTTGGTCCAAGCATTGAGATATCACATCTCTGCTATCGGAAGGGTCTCAGGATAGGAATGGGAAGGACTTAGATATCACATCCCATGCTATAGGGAGGGTCTAAGGTTTGGAAAGGGAAGGATTTGGATTTCACATCTCATGTTATAGGATGGTTCTCATGTTTGGTTTTAGAAGCATTGAGATATCACATGTAATGCTATCGGAAGGGTCTCAGGTTTGGAAAGGGAAGGATTTGGATTTCACATATGTTATTGGATGGTTCTCAGGTTTGGTTTTAGAAGCATTAAGATATCACATCTCGGGCTATAGGAAGGGTCTCAGGTTTGGAATGGGAAAGAGTTAGATACACATCTCATGTTATAGGAAGGATCTCAGGTTTGGTATTAGAAAAATTGTGATATCACATATCATGCTATAGGAAGGGTCTCAGGATTGGAATGGGAAGGAGTTGGATATCACATCTCATGCTAAAGGAAAGATCTCAGGTTTGGAAGGGGAAGGATTTGGATCTCACATCTCATGTTTTAGGACGGGTGTCAGGTTTGGTATTAGAAGCATTGAGATATCACATCTCATGGTATAGGAAGGGTCTCAGGATTGGAATGGGAAGGAGTTGGATATCACATCTCAAGCTATCTCAGGATTGGAATGGGAAGGAGTTTGATATCACATCTCATGCAATCGGAAGGGTCTCAGGTTTGGAATGGGAAGGAGTTGGATATCACATCTCATGTTATAGGAAGGATCTCAGGTTTATTATTAGAAGCATTGAGATATCACATCTCATGCTATAGGAAGGGTCTCAGGATTGGAATCGGAAGGAGTTGTATTTGACATCTCATGCCATAGGAAGGGTCTCAGGTTTGGTGTAAGCATTGAGATATCACATCTCTGCTATCGGAAGGGTCTCAGGATTGGAATGGGAAGGAGTTGGATATCCCATCTCATTATAGGAAGGGTCTCAGGTTTGGTATTAGAAGCATTGAGATATCACATCTCATGCTATAGGAAGGGTCTCAGGATTGGAATGGGAACGACTTGAATATCACATCTCATGTTATAGCAAGGGTCTCAGGTTTGGTATTAGAAGCATTGAGATATCACATCTCATGCTATAGGAAGGGTCTCAGGATTGGAATGGGAACGACTTGGATATCACATCTAATGATAAAGGAAGGGTCTAAGGTTTGGAAGGGGAAGGATTTGGATATCACATCTCATGTTATAGGACCGGTCTCAGGTTTGGTATTAGAAGCATTGAGATATCAAGTCCCATGGTATAGGACGGGTCTCAGAATTGGAATGGGAAGGAGTTGGATATCACATCTCAAGCTATGGGAAGGGTGTCAGGATTGGAATGGGAAGGAGTTTGATATCACATCTCATGCCATGGTATGGGTCTCAGGTTTTGTAGAAGCATTGGGATATCACATCTCATGCTATCGGAAGGGTATCAGGATTGGATTTGGAAGGAGTTGGATATCCCATCTCATGCTATAGGAAGGGTCTCAGGTTGGAATGGGAAGGAATTGAATATCACATCTCATGTTATAGGAAGGGTATCAGGATTGGAATGGGAAGGACTTGGATATCACATCTCATGCTATAGGAAGGCTATCAGGTTTGGAAGGGGAAGGAGTTGCATATCAAATTTCATTTTAGAGGTAGGATCTCAGGTTTGGTATTAGAGGCATTGAGATATCACATCTCATGCTATAGGAAGGGTCTCACGATTGGAATGGGAAGGATTTGGATATCACATCTCATGCTATAGGAAGGGTCTCAGGTTTGGTATAAGCATTGAGATATCACATCTCATGCTATAGAAACGGTCTCAAGATTGCAATGGGAAGGAGTTGGATATCACATCTCATGTTATAGGAAGGATCTCAGATTTGGTATTAGAAGCATTGAGACATCACATCTCATGCTATAGGAAGGGTCTCAGGATTGGAATGGGAAGGAGTTGGATATCACATCTCATGTTATAGGAAGGGTCTCAGGATTGGAATGGGAAGCACTTCGATATCACATCTCATGTTATAGGAAGGCTCCCAGGTTTAGAAGGGGAAGGAGTTGGATATCACATTTCATGTTAGAGGTAGGATCTCAGGTTTGGTATTAGAGGCATTGAGATATAACATCGCATGCTATCAGAAGGGTCTCAGGATTGGAATGGGAAGGAGTTGGATATCACATCTCATGCTAAAGGGAGGGTCTCAGGTTTGGAAGGGGAAGGATTTGGATATCACATCTCATGCTATAGGAAGGGTCTCAGGATTGGAATGGGAAGGATTTGGATATCACATCTCATGCTATAGGAAGGGTCTCAGGTTTGGTATAAGCATTGAGATATCACATCTCATGCTATAGGAAGGGTCTCAGGATTTGAATGGGAAGGAGTTGGATATCACATTTCATGCTATAGGTAGGCTCTCAGTTTTGGAAAGGGAAGGTTTTGGATATCACATCTCATGCTATTGGAAGGGTCTCACGATTGGAATGGGAAGGATTTGGATATCACATCTCATGCTATAGGAAGGGTCTCAGGATTGGAATGGGAAGGAGTTGGATATCACATCTCATGCTATACGAAGGGTCTCAGGAATGGAATGGGAAGGAGTTTTATATGACATCTCATGCCATAGGAAGGATCTCAGGTTTGGTATTAGAAGCATTGAGACATCACATCTCATGTTATAGGAAGGGTCTCAGGATTGGAATGGGAAGGAGTATGATATCACATCTCATGCTATAGGAAGGGTCTCAGGTTTGGTATACGCATTGAGATATCACATCTCATGCTATAGGAAGGGTCTCAGGATTGGAATGGGAAGGAGTTGTATATGACATCTCATGCCATAGGAAGGGTCTCAGGTTTGGTATCAGCATTGAGATATCACATCTCTGCTATCGGAAGGGTCTCAGGATTGGAATGGGAAGGAGTTGGATATCCCATCTTATGTTATAGGAAGGGTCTCAGGTTTGGTATTAGAAGCATTGAGATATCACATCTCATGCTATAGGAAGGGTCTCAGGATTGGAATGGGAAGGACTTGAATATCCCATCTCATGCTATAGGGAGGCTCTCACGTTTGGAAAGGGAAGGAGTTGGATATCACATTTCATGTTAGAGGTAGGATCTCAGGTTTGGTATTAGAGGCATTGAATATCACATCTCATGCTATCAGAAGGGTCTCAGGATTGGAATGGGAAGGAGTTGGATATCACATCTCATGCTAAAGGGAGGGTCTCAGGTTTGGAAGGGGAAGGATTTTGATATCACATCTCATGTTATAGGAAGGATCTCAGGTTTGGTATTAGAGGGATTGAGATATCACATCTCATGCTATAGGAAGGGTCTCAGGATTGGAATGGGAAGGAGTTGGATATCACATTTCATGCTATAGGTAGGCTCTCAGTTTTGGAAAGGGAAGGTTTTGGATATCACATCTCATGCTATAGGAAGGGTCTCACGATTGGAATGGGAAGGATTTGGATATCACATCTCATGCTATAGGAAGGGTCTCAGGATTGGAATGGGAAGGAGTTGGATATCACATCTCATGCTATACGAAGGGTCTCAGGAATGGAATGGGAAGGAGTTTTATATGACATCTCATGCCATAGGAAGGATCTCAGGTTTGGTATTAGAAGCATTGAGACATCACATCTCATGTTATAGGAAGGGTCTCAGGATTGGAATGGGAAGGAGTTGTATATGACATCTCATGCCATAGGAAGGGTCTCAGGTTTGGTATCAGCATTGAGATATCACATCTCTGCTATCGGAAGGGTCTCAGGATTGGAATGGGAAGGAGTTGGATATGCCATCTTATGTTATAGGAAGGGTCTCAGGTTTGGTATTAGAAGCATTGAGATATCACATCTCATGCTATAGGAAGGGTCTCAGGATTGGAATGGGAAGGACTTGAATATCCCATCTCATGCTATAGGGAGGCTCTCACGTTTGGAAAGGGAAGGAGTTGGATATCACATTTCATGTTAGAGGTAGGATCTCAGGTTTGGTATTAGAGGCATTGAATATCACATCTCATGCTATCAGAAGGGTCTCAGGATTGGAATGGGAAGGAGTTGGATATCACATCTCATGCTAAAGGGAGGGTCTCAGGTTTGGAAGGGGAAGGATTTTGATATCACATCTCATGTTATAGGAAGGATCTCAGGTTTGGTATTAGAGGGATTGAGATATCACATCTCATGCTATCGGAAGGGTATCAGGATTGGATTTGGAAGTAGTTGGATATCCCATCTCATGCTATAGGAAGGGTCTCAGGTTGGAATGGGAAGGAGTTGGATATCACATCTCATGTTATAGGAAGGGTCTCAGGATTGGAATGGGAAATACTTCGATATCACATCTCATGCTATAGGAAGGCTCTCCGGTTTGCAAGGGGAAGGAGTTGGATATCACATCTCATGTCATAGGAAGGATCTCAGGTTTGGTATTAGAAGCATTGAGATATCACATCTCATGCTATAGGAATGGTCTCGGGATTGGAATGGGAAGGAGTTGGATATTAGATTCTTGCTATAGAAAGGGCCTCAGGTTTGGAACGGGAAGGAGTTGGATATCACATCTCATGTTATAGGAAGGGTCTCAGGTTTGGTCTAAGCATTGAGATATCACATCTCTGCTATCAGAAGTTTCTCAGGATTGAAATGGGAAGGAGTTGGATATCCCATCTCATGTTATAGGACGGGTCTCAGGTTTGGTAATAGAATCATTGAGATATCACATCTCATGCTGTAGGAAGTGTCTAAGGATTGGAATGGGAAGGACTTGGATATCACATCTCATGCTATAGGTAGACTCTCAGGCTTGGAAAGGGAAGGAGTGGGATATCACATTTCATGTTCAAGGAAGGATCTCAGGTTTGGTATTAGAGGCATTGAGATATCACATCTCATACTATAGGAAGGGTCTCAGGATTGGAATGGGAAGGATTTGGATATCACATCTCATGCTATAGGAAGGGTCTCAGGTTTGGTATAAGCATTGAGATATCACATCTCATGCTATAGGAAGGGTCTCAGGATTGGAATGGGAAGGAGTTGGATATCACATCTCATGCCATAGGAAGGGTCTCAGGTTTGGTACAAGCATTGAGATATCACATCTCTGCTATCGGAAGGGTCTCAGGATAGGAATGGGAAGGAGTTGGATATCACATCTCAAGCTATCTCAGGATTGGAATGGGAAGGAGTTTGATATCACATCTCAAGCTATAGGAAGGTTCTCAGGTTTGGAGGGGGAAGGATTTGGATCTCACATCTCATGTTTTAGGACGGGTCTCAGGTTTGGTATTAGAAGCATTGAGATATCACATCTCATGGTATAGGAAGGGTCTCAGGTTTGGAAAGGGAAGGATTTGGATTTCACATATGTTATTGGATGGTTCTCAGGTTTGGTTTTAGAAGCATTAAGATATCACATCTCATGCTATAGGAAGGGTCTCGGGTTTTGGAATGGGAAGGAGTTGGATACACATCTCATGTTATAGGAAGGATCTCAGGTTTGGTATTAGAAAAATTGTGATATCACATATCATGCTATAGGAAGGGTCTCAGGATTGGAATGGGAAGGAGTTGGATATGACATCTCATGCCACAGGAAGGGTCTCAGGTTTGGTATAAGCATTGAGATATCACATCTCTGCTATCGGAAGGGTCTCAGGATTGGAATGGGAAGGAGTTGGATATCCCATCTTATGTTATAGGAAGGGTCTCAGGTTTGGTATTAGAAGCATTGAGATTTCACATCTCATGCTATCAGAAGGGTCTCAGGATTGGAATGGGAAGGAGTCGGATATCACATCTCATGCTAAAGGGAGGGTCTCAGGTTTGGTATTAGAAGCATTGAGATATCACATCTCATGTTATAGGAAGAATCTCTGGTTTGGTATTAGAGGCATTGAGATATCACATCTCATGCTATCAGAAGGGTCTCGGGATTGGAATGGGAAGGAGTCGGATATCACATCTCATGCTAAAGGGAGGGTCTCAGGTTTGGTATTAGAAGCATTGAGATATCACATCTCATGTTATAGGAAGAATCTCAGGTTTGGTATTAGAGGCATTGAGATATCACATCTCATGTTATAGGAAGGGTCTCAGGATTGGAATGGGAAGGATTTGGATATCACATCTCTTGCTATAGGAAGAGTCTCAGGTTTTTTATTAGAAACATTGAGATATCACATCTCATGCTAAAGGAAGGGTCTCAGGTTTGGAAGGGGAAGGATTTGGATATCATATCTCATGTTATAGGACGGGTCCCAGGTTTGGTATTAGAAGCTTTGAAATATCACATCTCATGCTATAGGAAGGGTCTCAGGATTGGAATGGGAAGGAGTTGGATATCACATCTCATGCTAAAGGAAGGGACTCAGGTTTGATAGAAGCATTGAGATATCACATCTCATGCTATAGGAAGGGTCTCAAGATTGGAATGGGAAGGAGTTGGATATCACATCTCATGCCATAGGCAGGGTCTCAGGTTTGGTCCAAGCATTGAGATATCACATCTCTGCTATCGGAAGGGTCTCAGGATAGGAATGGGAAGGACTTAGATATCACATCTCATGCTATAGGGAGGGTCTCAGGTTTGGAAAGGGAAGGATTTGGATTTCACATCTCATGTTATAGGATGGTTCTCATGTTTGGTTTTAGAAGCATTGAGATATCACATCTAATGCTATCGGAAGGGTCTCAGGTTTGGAAAGGGAAGGATTTGGATTTCACATATGTTATTGGATGGTTCTCAGGTTTGGTTTTAGAAGCATTAAGATATCACATCGCAGGCTATAGGAAGGGTCTCAGGTTTGGAATGGGAAGGAGTTGGATACACATCTCATGTTATAGGAAGGATCTCAGGTTTGGTATTAGAAAAATTGTGATATCACATATCATGCTATAGGAAGGGTCTCAGGATTGGAATGGGAAGGAGTTGGATATCACATCTCATGCTAAAGGAAAGATCTCAGGTTTGGAAGGGGAAGGATTTGGACATCACATCTCATGTTTTAGGACGGGTGTCAGGTTTGGTATTAGAAGCATTGAGATATCACATCTCATGGTATAGGAAGGGTCTCAGGATTGGAATGGGAAGGAGTTGGATATCACATCTCATGCTAAAGGAAAGATCTCAGGTTTGGAAGGGGAAGGATTTGGACATCACATCTCATGTTTTAGGACGGGTGTCAGGTTTGGTATTAGAAGCATTGAGATATCACATCTCATGGTATAGGAAGGGTCTCAGGATTGGAATGGGAAGGAGTTGGATATCACATCTCATGCTAATGGAAAGATCTCAGGTTTGGAAGGGGAAGGATTTGGACATCACATCTCATGTTTTAGGACGGGTGTCAGGTTTGGTATTAGAAGCATTGAGATATCACATCTCATGGTATAGGAAGGGTCTCAGGATTGGAATGGGAAGGAGTTTGATATCACATCTCATGCAATCGGAAGGGTCTCAGGTTTGGAATGGGAAGGAGTTGGATATCACATCTCATGTTATAGGAAGGATCTCAGGTTTATTATTAGAAGCATTGAGATATCACATCTCATGCTATAGGAAGGGTCTCAGGATTGGAATCGGAAGGAGTTGTATTTGACATCTCATGCCATAGGAAGGGTCTCAGGTTTGGTATAAGCATTGAGATATCACATCTCTGCTATCGGAAGGGTCTCAGGATTGGAATGGGAAGGAGTTGGATATCCCATCTCATTATAGGAAGGGTCTCAGGTTTGATATTAGAAGCATTGAGATATCACATCTCATGCTATAGGAAGGGTCTCAGGATTGGAATGGGAAGGACTTGAATATCACATCTCATGTTATAGCAAGGGTCTCAGGTTTGGTATTAGAAGCATTGAGATATCACATCTCATGCTATAGGAAGGGTCTCAGGATTGGAATGGGAACGACTTGGATATCACATCTCATGATAAAGGAAGGGTCTAAGGTTTGGAAGGGGAAGGATTTGGATATCACATCTCATGTTATAGGACCGGTCTCAGGTTTGGTATGAGAAGCATTGATATATCAAGTCCCATGGTATAGGACGGGTCTCAGAATTGGAATGGGAAGGAGTTGGATATCACATCTCAAGCTATAGGAAGGGTGTCAGGATTGGAATGGGAAGGAGTTTGATATCACATCTCATGCCATGGTATGGGTCTCAGGTTTTGTAGAAGCATTGGGATATCACATCTCATGCTATCGGAAGGGTATCAGGATTGGATTTGGAAGGAGTTGGATATCCCATCTCATGCTATAGGAAGGGTCTCAGGTTGGAATGGGAAGGAGTTGGATATCACATCTCATGTTATAGGAAGGGTATCAGGATTGGAATGGGAAGGACTTGGATATCACATCTCATGCTATAGGAAGGCTATCAGGTTTGGAAGGGGAAGGAGTTGCATATCAAATTTCATTATAGAGGTAGGATCTCAGGTTTGGTATTAGAGGCATTGAGATATCACATCTCATGCTATAGGAAGGGTCTCACGATTGGAATGGGAAGGATTTGGATATCACATCTCATGCTATAGGAAGGGTCTCAGGTTTGGTATAAGCATTGAGATATCACATCTCATGCTATAGAAACGGTCTCAAGATTGCAATGGGAAGGAGTTGGATATCACATCTCATGTTATAGGAAGGATCTCAGATTTGGTATTAGAAGCATTGAGACATCACATCTCATGCTATAGGAAGGGTCTCAGGATTGGAATGGGAAGGAGTTGGATATCACATCCCATGTTATAGGAAGGGTCTCAGGATTGGAATGGGAAGCACTTCGATATCACATCTCATGTTATAGGAAGGCTCCCAGGTTTAGAAGGGGAAGGAGTTGGATATCACATTTCATGTTAGAGGTAGGATCTCAGGTTTGGTATTAGAGGCATTGAGATATAACATCTCATGCTATCAGAAGGGTCTCAGGATTGGAATGGGAAGGAGTTGGATATCACATCTCATGCTAAAGGGAGGGTCTCAGGTTTGGAAGGGGAAGGATTTGGATATCACATCTCATGCTATAGGAAGGGTCTCAGGATTGGAATGGGAAGGATTTGGATATCACATCTCATGCTATAGGAAGGGTCTCAGGTTTGGTATAAGCATTGAGATATCACATCTCATGCTATAGGAAGGGTCTCAGGATTGGAATGGGAAGGAGTTGGATATCACATCTCATGCTATAGGTAGGCTCTCAGTTTTGGAAAGGGAAGGTTTTGGATATCACATCTCATGCTATAGGAAGGGTCTCACGATTGGAATGGGAAGGATTTGGATATCACATCTCATGCTATAGGAAGGGTCTCAGGATTGGAATGGGAAGGAGTTGGATATCACATCTCATGCTATAGGAAGGATCTCAGATTTGGTATTAGAGGCATTGAGATATCACATCTCATGCTATAGGAAGGGTCTCAGGATTGGAATGGAAGGAGTTGGATATCACATCTCATGTTATAGGAAGGATCTCAGATTTGGTATTAGAAGCATTGAGACATCACATCTCATGCTATAGGAAGGGTCTCAGGATTGGAATGGGAAGGAGTTGAATATCCCATCTCATGCTATAGGGAGGCTCTCACGTTTGGAAAGGGAAGGAGTTGGATATCACATTTCATGTTAGAGGTAGGATCTCAGGTTTGGTATTAGAGGCATTGAATATCACATCTCATGCTATCAGAAGGGTCTCAGGATTGGAATGGGAAGGAGTTGGATATCACATCTCATGCTAAAGGGAGGGTCTCAGGTTTGGAAGGGGAAGGATTTTGATATCACATCTCATGTTATAGGAACGATCTCAGGTTTGGTATTAGAGGGATTGAGATATCACATCTCATGCTATCGGAAGGGTATCAGGATTGGATTTGGAAGTAGTTGGATATCCCATCTCATGCTATAGGAAGGGTCTCAGGTTGGAATGGGAAGGAGTTGGATATCACATCTCATGTTATAGGAAGGGTCTCATGATTGGAATGGGAAATACTTCGATATCACATCTCATGCTATAGGAAGGCTCTCAGGTTTGCAAGGGGAAGGAGTTGGATATCACATTTCATGTTAGAGGTAGGATCTCAGGTTTGGTATTAGAGGCATTGAGATATCACATCTCATGCTATCAGAAATGTCTCAGGATTGGAATGGGAAGGAGTTGGATATCACATCTCATGCTAAAGGGAGGGTCTCTGGTTTGGAAGGAGAAGGATTTGGATATCACATCTCATGTTATAGGAAGGATCTCAGGTTTGGTATTAGAAGCATTGAGATATCACATCTCATGCTATAGGAAGGGTTTCAGGTTTGGAATGGGAAGGAATTGGATATCACATCTCATGTCATAGGAAGGATCTCAGGTTTGGTATTAGAAGCATTGAGATATCACATCTCATGCTATAGGAATGGTCTCAGGATTGGAATGGGAAGGAGTTGGATATTAGATTCTTGCTATAGAAAGGGTCTCAGGTTTGGAACGGGAAGGAGTTGGATATCACATCTCATGTTATAGGAAGGGTCTCAGGTTTGGTCTAAGCATTGAGATATCACATCTCTGCTATCGGAAGTTTCTCAGGATTGAAATGGGAAGGAGTTGGATATCCCATCTCATGTTATAGGACGGGTCTCAGGTTTGGTAATAGAATCATTGAGATATCACATCTCATGCTGTAGGAAGTGTCTAAGGATTGGAATGGGAAGGACTTGGATATCACATCTCATGCTATAGGTAGACTCTCAGGTTTGGAAAGGGAAGGAGTGGGATATCACATTTCATGTTCAAGGAAGGATCTCAGATTTGGTATTAGAGGCATTGAGATATCACATCTCATGCTATAGGAAGAGTCTCAGGATTGGAATGGGAAGGATTTGGATATCACATCTCATGCTATAGGAAGGGTCTCAGGTTTGGTATAAGCATTGAGATATCACATCTCATGCTATAGGAAGAGTCTCAGGATTGGAATGGGAAGGAGTTGGATATCACATCTCATGCTATAGGTAGGCTCTCAGGTTTGGAAAGGGAAGGATTTGGATATCACATTTCATGTTAGAGGAAGGATCTCAGGTTTGGTATTAGAAGCATTGAGATATCACATCTCATGCTATAGGAAGGGTTTCAGGTTTGGAATGGGAAGGAATTGGATATCACATCTCATGTCATAGGAAGGATCTCAGGTTTGGTATTAGAAGCATTGAGACATCACATCTCATGCTATAGGAAGGGTCTCAGGATTGGAATGGGAAGGAGTTGAATATCCCATCTCATGCTATAGGGAGGCTCTCACGTTTGGAAAGGGAAGGAGTTGGATATCACATTTCATGTTAGAGGTAGGATCTCAGGTTTGGTATTAGAGGCATTGAATATCACATCTCATGCTATCAGAAGGGTCTCAGGATTGGAATGGGAAGGAGTTGGATATCACATCTCATGCTAAAGGGAGGGTCTCAGGTTTGGAAGGGGAAGGATTTTGATATCACATCTCATGTTATAGGAAGGATCTCGGGTTTGGTATTAGAGGGATTGAGATATCACATCTCATGCTATCGGAAGGGTATCAGGATTGGATTTGGAAGTAGTTGGATATCCCATCTCATGCTATAGGAAGGGTCTCAGGTTGGAATGGGAAGGAGTTGGATATCACATCTCATGTTATAGGAAGGGTCTCAGGATTGGAATGGGAAATACTTCGATATCACATCTCATGCTATAGGAAGGCTCTCAGGTTTGCAAGGGGAAGGAGTTGGATATCACATTTCATGTTAGAGGTAGGATCTCAGGTTTGGTATTAGAGGCATTGAGATATCACATCTCATGCTATCAGAAATGTCTCAGGATTGGAATGGGAAGGAGTTGGATATCACATCTCATGCTAAAGGGAGGGTCTCTGGTTTGGAAGGAGAAGGATTTGGATATCACATCTCATGTTATAGGAAGGATCTCAGGTTTGGTATTAGAAGCATTGAGATATCACATCTCATGCTATAGGAAGGGTTTCAGGTTTGGAATGGGAAGGAATTGGATATCACATCTCATGTCATAGGAAGGATCTCAGGTTTGGTATTAGTAGCATTGAGATATCACATCTCATGCTATAGGAATGGTCTCAGGATTGGAATGGGAAGGAGTTGGATATTAGATTCTTGCTATAGAAAGGGTCTCAGGTTTGGAACGGGAAGGAGTTGGATATCACATCTCATGTTATAGGAAGGGTCTCAGGTTTGGTCTAAGCATTGAGATATCACATCTCTGCTATCGGAAGTTTCTCAGGATTGAAATGGGAAGGAGTTGGATATCCCATCTCATGTTATAGGACGGGTCTCAGGTTTGGTAATAGAATCATTGAGATATCACATCTCATGCTGTAGGAAGTGTCTAAGGATTGGAATGGGAAGGACTTGGATATCACATCTCATGCTATAGGTAGACTCTCAGGTTTGGAAAGGGAAGGAGTGGGATATCAAATTTCATGTTCAAGGAAGGATCTCAGATTTGGTATTAGAGGCATTGAGATATCACATCTCATGCTATAGGAAGGGTCTCAGGATTGGAATGCGAAGGATTTGGATATCACATCTCATGCTATAGGAAGGGTCTCAGGTTTGGTATAAGCATTGAGATATCACATCTCATGCTATAGGAAGAGTCTCAGGATTGGAATGGGAAGGAGTTGGATATCACATCTCATGCTATAGGTAGGCTCTCAGGTTTGGAAAGGGAAGGATTTGGATATCACATTTCATGTTAGAGGAAGGATCTCAGGTTTGGTATTAGAGGCATTGAGATATCACATCTCATGCTATCGGAAGGGTCTCACGATTGGAATGGGAAGGATTTGGATAGCACATCTCATGCTATAGGAAGGGTCTCAGGTTTGGTATAAGCATTGAAATATCACATCCCATGCTATAGGAAGGGTCTCAGGATTGGAATGGAAGGACTTCGATATCACATCTCATGTTATAGGAAGGCTCCCAGGTTTGGAAGGGGAAGGAGTTGGATATCACATTTCATGTTAGAGGTAGAATCTCAGGTTTGGTATTAGAGGCATTGAGATATAACATCTCATGCTATCAGAAGGGTCTCAGAATTGGAATGGGAAGGAGTTGGATATCACATCTCATGCTAAAGGGAGGGTCTCAGGTTTGGAAGAGGAAGGATTTGAATATCACATCTCGTGTTATAGGAAGGATCTCAGGTTTGGTATAAGAAGAATTGAAATATCACATCTCATGCTATCGGAAGGATCTCAGGTTTGGTATTAGAAGCATTGAGATATCACATCTCATGCTATCAGAACGGTCTCAGGATTGGAATGGGAAGGAGTTGGATATCACATCTCATGCTAAAGGGAGGGTCTCTGGTTTGGAAGGGGAAGGATTTGGATATCACATCTCATGTTATAGGAAGGATCTCAGGTTTGTTATTAGAAGCATTGAGATTTCACATCTCATGCTATAGGAAGGGTCTCAGGATTGGAATGGGAAGGAGTTTTATATGACATCTCATGCCATAGGAAGGATCTCATGTTTGGTATTAGAAGCATTGAGACATCACATCTCATGTTATAGGAAGGGTATCAGGATTGGAATGGGAAGGAGTTGGATATCACATCTCATGCTATAGGAAGGGTCTCAGGTTTGGTATAAGCATTGAGATATCACATCTCATGCTATAGGAAGGGTCTCAGGATTGGAATGGGAAGGAGTTGTATATGACATCTCATGCCATAGGAAGGGTCTCAGGTTTGCTATAAGCATTGAGATATCACATCTCTGCTATCGGAAGGGTCTCAGGATTGGAATGGGAAGGACTAGGATATCACATCTCATGCTATAGGAAGGGTCTCAGGATTGGAATGGGAAGGACTTGAATATCACATCTCATGTTATAGGAAGGGTCTCAGGTTTGGTATTAGAAGCATTGAGATATCACATCTCATGCTATAGGAAGGGTCTCAGGAATGGAATGGGAAGGACTTGGATATCACATCTCATGATAAAGGAAGGGTCTAAGGTTTGGAAGGGGAAGGATTTGGATATCACATCTCATGTTATAGGACGGGTCTCAGGTTTGGTATTAGAAGCATTGTGATATCACATCTCATGCTATAGGAAGTGTCTCAGGATTGGAATGGGAAGGAGTTAGATATCACATCTCATGCTATAGGAAGGGTTTCAGGTTTGGTAGAAGCATTGAGATATCACATCTCATGCTATAGGAAGAGTCTCAGGTTTGGGAAGGGAAGGATTTGGATTTCACATCTCATGTTATAGGATGGTTCTCATGTTTGGTTTTTGAAGCATTGAGATATCACATCTCATGCTATCGGAAGGGTCTCAGGTTTGGAATGGGAAGGAGTTGGATATCACATCTCATGTTATAGGAAGTGTTAGGAAAGATTTCGTAATTGTAGGGAATTTTCCTTCCATGTGGCAACCCCTAAACTTTTTGCTATTGTTTTTAACCTTGTTATTGACTTTGCCAGAGAAGTACAGCCTTCTGCCGCACTTCTCTGGGCTTTCGCTCCTTTCTTACGGGGAAACTGACATGCCCTTAAGACAGTCAGTACCGGGGAACGTGGTTTCCCGTAGTTTCTTTTATCGTGTCGCAGCTTTAGTGCAACACGACACAAGAGGGCACTGTAAGCTAAGTTACAGCTCTCTTGGGTCTCTAGCCTTCTACAGGCCCTAGATACTCTTTTAGGATGGTATTTGATCGGTGCAAGTCATTCAGGGACTGGAATGGTGGCAGCGATCGTTTTGTTTATTTTGAGCTCCTTTTGGCGTTCTGAGCACGTTTTTGCACTGAACCCAAAATGGTGGCCTGGCTCCCAAAATGGCCAGGCCGCGAGGCTCCTTTGTCCTGTCCACTGTCCGTCTTGCTCCCTTCACCTTCCCCAGGTCCGGCGACCCGGGGCCTTCCTTATTTGGGCATGTACTTTCCCGCGAAACGTGGTTGCTTTCGCGGGCTTCGACATGTCGTTTGTGTGCCTCCAGGGTGTGGGCTGGGATGTCTGGTCCCAATACACATCCTGGGTGCCAGAGAGTCTAGGGTGGTGTGAATGCCTGGGACCACCGTGGTCCGTGATTGGTCCACGTATGGTATGTGTTTTGATGAGCGGATCTCCCATTGGCTCCCCTCCGTTTTGGCGCGAAGGGAACCGTGGATAAGAGGGGGCTGGAAACACCACTACCATGTCGATCTCCTGAGTTCTCACGAACGAAGGAATACAGGAGCCAAGTATCCTGCAACTACGAGGCTGGACCGAGGAATCGCTGGTGACCCGCTGAAGGAATCCTCCTTTGCACTGCTGTCGTCCGGAGAGCCCCTGTCCTCCTTTGATCGAACCAGAAGGCCTGTACTGGTGCTTCGACCTTTGGAATAGCAGGAACAGCTATTCCCGGCATCTTCAACCATCTCCTGCCAAGTAAGCCTTCGGAAGCGTCTCTGGGCCATCCAGTTGACTGACCAGCTTACCAAGGAGTTTGGCTCTGCAACCGCCGCCAGGTTGTGTTGTATTGCGAGTCCTTGTCCCTCTCCCACGCTTCGTACGCTTGGCGTCCCCAGGTCTGAAGGGAGGAGGGTTCATTTGGCTCGAATACGCACGGCCGCTCCGTTGTCCTGTGCGGCAACAAAACTGTGCCGGTTTCGTCGATTGGGACGTCTTTTTGCTCTACACGACTACAAAGCGTTCCCTGCTCTTCTGAACCTGCCAGCTGCTGAAACTATCGTGGAGAAGCCTGGGTCTGCTTGCTTCGGGGACCGGTGAGTAGTATATCTAGGATCTGGTCGCCCTCCTGCAGTATCCCATTGCTTTTCCCTGCTGTGTAAAAACAGCACCCTTTTGCCGCGCTCGCGCTCTGCTTCTGCCCGCTGTGGAGGCTGCGCTTGAGCTGCGGAACCTGTTCTTCTTCTGCTGTGCACTAACGTGAACCGCCTGACTTCCTCCAAAGAGCTTCCCCTTGTGCCCGTCGGCACCGGCATGGCAGGTACTTTGAGCACAAGGCTCCACTCTTCGCAGGGCTCGGACTTCCATCTAGTTAGGTGCCTATGAAGGCGAACTGAGTCGAAAGCATTATCGCACTGCCTGTTTTCCTTCCCTGGCAGGTGGACTACATATTTCGTGCTTTAAACGCTTGCGACTGTGTATTTGTGTATATATTGTGTTGATATGGTATGTGTTGGTTTAATATTGTGATATTGTGATTTTCTCGCTACGGTCATTATTTTAAAGGCCTTAAAATAAATGTGTATCTATTTTTGATATAACAACTGTTTGGAGTAGTTTGTCAGCGCTCTTGCTTTGTGTGCTCACTGCGGGCTTTCAGTCACCCTCACCCCTCTTGAGACCTAGTCTTGACCGCCGCGATCGCTACCTTGATTGGTCTGGCTTGTCCAGAGGTTACCCTGTTCCAAGTAATTAGGTTGGCCTTCTGAACTTCTGCGCCACCAGGACAGAGTTCAGAAATCCGTCTTAACAAATTGGTGTACAGCGATGGGATACGACTGAAGGTATCCAGTGTTGCGCTCGAACTAAGGCATTTCAGGTTATTCCAAACAGTACACGTAGTGAATTGTTATAGTATAACTTTAAAAAGGCCATAGTCCTATCAAACAGTATGGAAACAAGTACGTTGTTAACTTTAAATGCTTCCAAATCAGAAACGCTGAAAAAGATGTGTGCGGAGAGAGGTGTTTCCTCTCAAAGCACGAAATTGGAAATGATCCAAAGAATCGTGGCGTGGCAAGAAGCGCAGCTTGACGCTATTACTTCTGAGGACAGTGCGGAAGGTGGTGGGGCTGCTCTCACTGGCAGAACCGACGGTTCTGCCGCTGCACTGATCCATCACGACCACAAGGACAGGGAGGATGTAATGTCTAATGTTTCCTCTGCCAGTGCTGATGGGGAGGCTATGCTTGAATTCAAGAAGCAAGAGCTGCGGTTTAGGCAGCAGGAGCTTGAATTCAGCATAGCCAAACTAAAAATCGAACAGGCAGAAAAACAAAAAGACAGGGATCACCAGTTGGAACTGGCCAAGCTTCAGGTTGCAAATGGATCCAAGGGTCCTGGACATGGTTCTGGGGCTTCCTCTCATCCACGGTTTCCAAAAGATCTGCTCAGTGTGTATGAAGAAAGGAATGACATTATGGACTGGCTGAATGCGTTTGAGTATGCATGCGAGGTTCAAAAAGTTGACAGTGCTGATAAGATTGCGTGGTTGCTCAGTAGACTGCCCCATTCTGGCTGTAGTGCCATTATGGAAATGTCGAAGGCTGAGCGGGCTGATTTCGCAATGTTAAAGCAGACTCTCATTTTAAAGTTTGGGAAGACTCCGGCCCAATATTTAAAGCGTTTTCGAGAGTATAAGAAAAAGGAAGGTGGTACTTGGGTATCTTATGTCGCTGAATCTTTGAAAAACTTAACTGGCTGGGTCGAAGGCTATAAGGTTTCTACGTTCGACGGCATGATAAATCTTGTCATGATGGAACACATTTTTGCTTCTTCTTCCCCGGAGCTTAAGCAGCATTTGGCCGATTCGAAGGAGATAGATCCTAAGAAGCTGGCCATTGCAGCAGACTTATGGGTGTCACATCGAGTGTCCCATAAGGACAAAACTCATCCTGGTAAGCAGGAGGAGGGGAAAAAGTCCAAAGATATGGAGGGTGGGGAATCTGCTAAATCTTCTTCCCAAAAGGGCCACAAAAAGAAAAACAAGGGTAAGACACAAGAGAACTCACAGGGTAGTGGAGGTGCGCCTCCGAAACAGAACTCTGGTTACAATAAGCCTCCCTACGTAAACAGACCCACTGGGGCTTGTTTTTCTTGTGGAGCAACTGACCATGTAAAGGGGGATCCCTGGTGTAAGGTTAGACCTTTGGGGGTCCACTCCGCTAATCTGGCCTTCTCCTCCTACGAGGAAGAAGAGATTACAGGAGCATCCTTCTCCTCGGACTCATTTCCCAGCGGAATAGAGGCCGAGGTAGTTTTAGTGTCCCTGGGTTCCTGGGAGCCTAAAGTCGCAGAGGCGTATGCTAGGATTCCGGATAATACCAAGCACTACTTTAAAGACAGTGTGCTGATCAATGGAGTGGATACTCCAGCTCTTAGGGATAGTGGGTGCAGTCGAACTGTAGTGGATTCTACCTTGGTAGACTCAGAGGAAGTTGCCAGAGCTACTCTGATGCCCACTAAGTTGGCTGACGGCCCCCTCCGTATGTTTCCCGTGATCCCTGTTAATCTAACTTTAAATGGTACAGCAGTCAGGATTCCAGTGAGCATTCAGAGAAACGTCCCGGGAAAGGTCTTATTAGGTAATGATCTCAGAGCTTTAGGGCTCGTAGGAGACACTGCCGAACGACCCTACACACGGTCTCAAGCACGGGCAGCATTGGCCAAGTCCAATACGCCGCCCCAGCCGAAGGGGCAACCCAAGGCGAAAGGAGTCTACAAGTCAAGACGGGGGAAAGAGAATATTCCCCCGAGCTCGCCTACCACTGCGGTGGAGGAAGTTGGTCAATCGCCCGAGCCTGACGAGGAGGTGGCGATGCCTGAAGTATTCGACCCCAACGATCATCCTGAACTAAAAGACTTGTTAGTTGAAGGAGGTCCTGATAGGGACGAATTCAGTAAAGGCCAACGTGAGTGCCCATCTCTGGAAGGCCTAAGGAGACAGGCCTGCTCCCAGCTTGAGGGTGAACCTCCTGGGAAGCATAGGATTTATTGGGAAGGTGGACTCCTGTATAGTGAGCCCACAGAGTCTACAGAAGGAGACCATAGGAGGTTGGTGGTTCCCCTTGCTGTTAGACCCTTCCTCCTGCAGTTGGCGCATGAAGTTCCCCTTGCTGGTCACCTTGGTATGAAGAGGACCAAGCAAAGGTTATCCATGCACTTCTACTGGCCCAAGATGGGGGTGCAAGTAGAAAGTCACTGCAGGAGTTGCGCCTCCTGCCAGTTGTCTGGTAAGGTTGGCGCGACAATCCAAGCTCCGTTGGTACCGCTCCCAGTTGTGGGGGTACCATTTGAAAGGGTAGGGATCGACATCGTCGGTCCCCTTGACCCGCAAACATCCTCGGGCAATAGGTTTATCCTGGTGCTGGTCGACCATGCAACCAGGTATCCTGAGGCCATCCCATTGAAGACTGTAACTGCCAAGTCAGTTGCAAAAGCTTTACTCGGCATATTTACTAGGGTTGGCTTCCCTAAAGAAGTTGTGTCAGATCGTGGCAGCAACTTTATGTCGAAGTATATGCAGGCTATGTGGAAAGAATGTGGGGTCACCTACAAGTTCTCTTCTGCATACCACCCCCAGACCAATGGTCTGGTGGAACGTTTCAACAGAACGTTAAAGAGCATGATTGGGGCTCTGGAGGAGCCTCAGAGAAGAAAATGGGATCTTCTTTTACCATGCTTGCTGTTTGCCTACCGAGAGGTACCACAGGAGGGTGTTGGCTTCAGCCCCTTCGAACTTCTGTTCGGTCATCCCGTACGGGGACCCTTAGCCATTGTCAAGGAGGGATGGGAGATGCCCACTCCCCCTGTCACTACCAATGTAGTTGACTATGTGCTAGGGCTCAGAAAACGGATGGTACTTCTGATGGGCTTGGCTAGTGATAAATTGAAGGCAGGGCAAGCGCTGGTGAAACATTGGTACGACCAGAAAGCTTCCCTCATTAACTTTACACCTGGTCAGCAAGTCCTGATCATGAATCCAATAAGGCCTCGCGCTTTACAGGACAAATGGTCAGGCCCTTACACAGTGGTGGAGCCCCTGGGTGAGGTAAACTATTTAGTGGACCTTGGAAGGCCTGGACAGGCTCCAAAAGTGTTCAACGTAAATAGGCTGAAGGCTTTCGTCCCAAGAGTCGAAATCGCAGCACTGCTACTGGCGTCAGACGTTGAGGAAGAGGAGTCAGAACCTCTCCCCGACCTGTTCCAGAGCGGTCCTTCAGATAGCTCCGTTGAGGGTGTCCGAGTGGCCCCTCACCTGACTTCTGATCAGCAGGCTGAGGTGAAAAGTTTGCTTAGGCAGTTTTCCCCCCTGTTTTCACAGTCCCCTGGTTTGACACCTTGGTGCAAACATAACATTGACACAGGAGACAGTGTACCTACCAAAAGTAGGGGATACAGGATGTCGGATAAAGTACGGTCTTATATTAAGACCGAGGTCAACAAAATGTTAGACCTTGGGGTGATTGAACCCTCTAGTAGTCCTTGGTCCAGTCCTGTGGTTCTGGTTCCAAAGGCAGGCACTTCTGAATTGAGGTTCTGCGTGGATTACAGGGCTCTGAATGCTGTCACCAAGACAGATGCCCACCCCTTGCCTCGAACAGATGAGCTGGTGGATACTTTGGGTGCCTCCAAGTACCTCAGCACGTTTGACCTCACTGCTGGCTATTGGCAAATAGCGTTAGCAGAACATGCCAGGGAGAAGACAGCATTTTCTACACCAGACGGCCTTTACCAATTCCAGGTAATGCCGTTCGGGTTGAAGAATGCACCTGCCACTTTCCAGAGGCTTGTGAATCATGTGTTGAATGGGTTGGACGAATTCTGTCTTGCATATCTGGACGATATAGCAGTTTTCAGTGCCACCTGGGAAGACCATGTGAAACACCTCGGGATTGTGCTCCAGGCTCTTCAGAAAGCCCACTTGACCATAAAGGCTAGTAAGTGCCAGATTGGACAAGGCTCAGTGGTTTACCTTGGACATGAAGTAGGTGGAGGGAGGATACAGCCTGTACCCAGTAAAGTACAAGCAGTACAAGACTGGCCTACCCCCACTACGCAAACCCAAGTGAGAGCCTTTTTAGGACTCACGGGGTATTACCGCAATTTTGTGGCAGACTATGGTACCATAGCTGCTCCTCTGACTGCCCTCACAACTCCGAAGAAACCCAAGAAGGTAACTTGGACCGACGAGTGTGAGAAGGCCTTCAATGGCTTAAAAGACTCCTTGTGCCAGGCGCCTGTGCTAAGGGCCCCTGATTATCAAAGACCTTTTATCGTGCAGACGGATGCCTCTGACACTGGGATAGGAGCTGTACTATCACAAGTAGATGAGAAGGGTAAGGAACACCCTATCGGTTTTATTAGTCGCCAGCTTAAGGACAGAGAGCTCAGGTGGTCCACGGTAGAGAAAGAATGTTTCTCTGTTGTGTGGGCCCTAAGGAAGCTGAGGCCCTACCTCTATGGGACCCACTTCACTGTGCAGACTGACCATAAGCCGTTAAAGTGGCTAATGAACATGAAGGGGGAGAATCCAAAGTTGCTTAGGTGGTCCATAAGTCTTCAAGGCTTCGACTTCACTATTGAGCATAGGCCAGGTGTCCAACATAGCAATGCTGATGGGTTGTCCAGAATGTTTAACCGACCTGAACAAGAGACTCATCCAGGGGTGGATTAGTTCCCCCTGTCCATAGTCTGGGAGGGGCGAGTGTTAGGAAAGATTTCGTAATTGTAGGGAATTTTCCTTCCATGTGGCAACCCCTAAACTTTTTGCTATTGTTTTTAACCTTGTTATTGACTTTGCCAGAGAAGTACAGCCTTCTGCCGCACTTCTCTGGGCTTTCGCTCCTTTCTTACGGGGAAACTGACATGCCCTTAAGACAGTCAGTACCGGGGAACGTGGTTTCCCGTAGTTTCTTTTATCGTGTCGCAGCTTTAGTGCAACACGACACAAGAGGGCACTGTAAGCTAAGTTACAGCTCTCTTGGGTCTCTAGCCTTCTACAGGCCCTAGATACTCTTTTAGGATGGTATTTGATCGGTGCAAGTCATTCAGGGACTGGAATGGTGGCAGCGATCGTTTTGTTTATTTTGAGCTCCTTTTGGCGTTCTGAGCACGTTTTTGCACTGAACCCAAAATGGTGGCCTGGCTCCCAAAATGGCCAGGCCGCGAGGCTCCTTTGTCCTGTCCACTGTCCGTCTTGCTCCCTTCACCTTCCCCAGGTCCGGCGACCCGGGGCCTTCCTTATTTGGGCATGTACTTTCCCGCGAAACGTGGTTGCTTTCGCGGGCTTCTACATGTCGTTTGTGTGCCTCCAGGGTGTGGGCTGGGATGTCTGGTCCCAATACACATCCTGGGTGCCAGAGAGTCTAGGGTGGTGTGAATGCCTGGGACCACCGTGGTCCGTGATTGGTCCACGTATGGTATGTGTTTTGATGAGCGGATCTCCCATTGGCTCCCCTCCGTTTTGGCGCGAAGGGAACCGTGGATAAGAGGGGGCTGGAAACACCACTACCATGTCGATCTCCTGAGTTCTCACGAACAAAGGAATACAGGAGCCAAGTATCCTGCAACTACGAGGCTGGACCGAGGAATCGCTGGTGACCCGCTGAAGGAATCCTCCTTTGCACTGCTGTCGTCCGGAGAGCCCCTGTCCTCCTTTGATCGAACCAGAAGGCCTGTACTGGTGCTTCGACCTTTGGAATAGCAGGAACAGCTATTCCCGGCATCTTCAACCATCTCCTGCCAAGTAAGCCTTCGGAAGCGTCTCTGGGCCATCCAGTTGACTGACCAGCTTACCAAGGAGTTTGGCTCTGCAACCGCCGCCAGGTTGTGTTGTATTGCGAGTCCTTGTCCCTCTCCCACGCTTCGTACGCTTGGCGTCCCCAGGTCTGAAGGGAGGAGGGTTCATTTGGCTCGAATACGCACGGCCGCTCCGTTGTCCTGTGCGGCAACAAAACTGTGCCGGTTTCGTCGATTGGGACGTCTTTTTGCTCTACACGACTACAAAGCGTTCCCTGCTCTTCTGAACCTGCCAGCTGCTGAAACTATCGTGGAGAAGCCTGGGTCTGCTTGCTTCGGGGACCGGTGAGTAGTATATCTAGGATCTGGTCGCCCTCCTGCAGTATCCCATTGCTTTTCCCTGCTGTGTAAAAACAGCACCCTTTTGCCGCGCTCGCGCTCTGCTTCTGCCCGCTGTGGAGGCTGCGCTTGAGCTGCGGAACCTGTTCTTCTTCTGCTGTGCACTAACGTGAACCGCCTGACTTCCTCCAAAGAGCTTCCCCTTGTGCCCGTCGGCACCGGCGTGGCAGGTACTTTGAGCACAAGGCTCCACTCTTCGCAGGGCTCGGACTTCCATCTAGTTAGGTGCCTATGAAGGCGAACTGAGTCGAAAGCATTATCGCACTGCCTGTTTTCCTTCCCTGGCAGGTGGACTACATATTTCGTGCTTTAAACGCTTGCGACTGTGTATTTGTATATATATTGTGTTGATATGGTATGTGTTGGTTTAATATTGTGATATTGTGATTTTCTCGCTACGGTCATTATTTTAAAGGCCTTAAAATAAATGTGTATCTATTTTTGATATAACAACTGTTTGGAGTAGTTTGTCAGCGCTCTTGCTTTGTGTGCTCACTGCGGGCTTTCAGTCACCCTCACCCCTCTTGAGACCTAGTCTTGACCGCCGCGATCGCTACCTTGATTGGTCTGGCTTGTCCAGAGGTTACCCTGTTCCAAGTAATTAGGTTGGCCTTCTGAACTTCTGCGCCACCAGGACAGAGTTCAGAAATCCGTCTTAACAGGAAGGATCTCATGTTTGGTATTAGAAGCATTGAGATATCACATCTCATGTTATAGGAAGGGTATCAGGATTGGAATGGGAAGGAGTTGGATATCACATCTCATGCTATAGGAAGGGTCTCAGGTTTGGTATAAGCATTGAGATATCACATCTCATGCTATAGAAAGGGTCTCAGGATTGGAATGGGAAGGAGTTGTATATGACATCTCATGCCATAGGAAGGGTCTCAGGTTTGCTATAAGCATTGAGATATCACATCTCTGCTATCGGAAGGGTCTCAGGATTAGAATGGGAAGGACTAGGATATCACATCTCATGCTATAGGAAGGGTCTCAGGATTGGAATGGGAAGGACTTGGATATCACATCTCATGTTATAGGAAGGGTCTCAGGTTTGGTATTAGAAGCATTGAGATATCACATCTCATGCTATAGGAAGGGTCTCAGGAATGGAATGGGAAGGACTTGGATATCACATCTCATGATAAAGGAAGGGTCTAAGGTTTGGAAGGGGAAGGATTTGGATATCACATCTCATGTTATAGGACGGGTCTCAGGTTTGGTATTAGAAGCATTGTGATATCACATCTCATGCTATAGGAAGTGTCTCATGATTGGAATGGGAAGGAGTTAGATATCACATCTCATGCTATAGGAAGGGTTTCAGGTTTGGTAGAAGCATTGAGATATCACATCTCATGCTATAGGAAGAGTCTCAGGTTTGGGAAGGGAAGGATTTGGATTTCACATCTCATGTTATAGGATGGTTCTCATGTTTGGTTTTTGAAGCATTGAGATATCACATCTCATGCTATCGGAAGGGTCTCAGGTTTGGAATGGGAATTAGTTGGATATCACATCTCATGTTATAGGAAGGATCTCATGTTTGGTATTAGAAGCATTGAGATATCACATCTCATGCTATAGGAAGGGTCTCCGGATTGGAATGTGAAGGATTTGGATATTACATCTCATGCTAAAGGAAGGGTCTCAGGTTTGGAATGGGAAGGAGTTGGATATGACATCTCTTGTTATAGGGAGGGTCTCAGGATTTGAATGGCAAGGAGTTGGATATCACATCTCATGCCATAGGAAGGGTCTCAGGTTTGGTATAAGCATTGAGATATCACATCTCTGCTATCGGAAGGGTCTCAGGATTGGATTGGGAAGGAGTTGGATATCCCTTCTCATGCTATAGGAAGGGTCTCAGGTTGGAATGGGAAGGAGTTGGATATCACATCTCATGTTATAGGAAGGGTCTCAGGATTGGAATGGGAAGGATTTGGATATCACATCTCTTGCTATAGGAAGGGTCTCAGGTTTTTGATTAGAAACATTGAGATATCACATCTCATGCTATAGGAAGGGTTTTAGGATTGGAATGGGAAGTATTTGGATATCACATCTCATGCTAAAGGAAGGGTCTCAGGTTTGGAAGGGGAAGGATTTGGATATCATATCTCATGTTATAAGACGGGACCCAGGTTTGGTATTAGAAGCATTGAGATATCACATCTCATGGTATAGGAAGGGTCTCAGGTTTGGAATGGGGAGGAATTGGATATCACATCTCATGATAAAGGAAGGGTCTAAGGTTTGGAAGGGGAAGGATTTGGATATCACATCTCATGTTATAGGACGGGTCTCAGGTTTGGTATTAGAAGCATTGTGATATCACATCTCATGCTATAGGAAGTGTCTCAGGATTGGAATGGGAAGGAGTTAGATATCACATCTCATGCTATAGGAAGGGTTTCAGGTTTGGTAGAAGCATTGAGATATCACATCTCATGCTATAGGAAGAGTCTCAGGTTTGGGAAGGGAAGGATTTGGATTTCACATCTCATGTTATAGGATGGTTCTCATGTTTGGTTTTTGAAGCATTGAGATATCACATCTCATGCTATCGGAAGGGTCTCAGGTTTGGAATGGGAAGGAGTTGGATATCACATCTCATGTTATAGGAAGGATCTCATGTTTGGTATTAGAAGCATTGAGATATCACATCTCATGTTATAGGAAGGGTATCAGGATTGGAATGGGAAGGAGTTGGATATCACATCTCATGCTATAGGAAGGGTCTCAGGTTTGGTATAAGCATTGAGATATCACATCTCATGCTATAGGAAGGGTCTCAGGATTGGAATGGGAAGGAGTTGTATATGACATCTCATGCCATAGGAAGGGTCTCAGGTTTGCTATAAGCATTGAGATATCACATCTCTGCTATCGGAAGGGTCTCAGGATTGGAATGGGAAGGACTAGGATATCACATCTCATGCTATAGGAAGGGTCTCAGGATTGGAATGGGAAGGACTTGGATATCACATCTCATGTTATAGGAAGGGTCTCAGGTTTGGTATTAGAAGCATTGAGATATCACATCTCATGCTATAGGAAGGGTCTCAGGAATGGAATGGGAAGGACTTGGATATCACATCTCATGATAAAGGAAGGGTCTAAGGTTTGGAAGGGGAAGGATTTGGATATCACATCTCATGTTATAGGACGGGTCTCAGGTTTGGTATTAAAAGCATTGTGATATCACATCTCATGCTATAGGAAGTGTCTCAGGATTGGAATGGGAAGGAGTTAGATATCACATCTCATGCTATAGGAAGGGTTTCAGGTTTGGTAGAAGCATTGAGATATCACATCTCATGCTATAGGAAGAGTCTCAGGTTTGGGAAGGGAAGGATTTGGATTTCACATCTCATGTTATAGGATGGTTCTCATGTTTGGTTTTTGAAGCATTGAGATATCACATCTCATGCTATCGGAAGGGTCTCAGGTTTGGAATGGGAATTAGTTGGATATCACATCTCATGTTATAGGAAGGATCTCATGTTTGGTATTAGAAGCATTGAGATATCACATCTCATGCTATAGGAAGGGTCTCCGGATTGGAATGTGAAGGATTTGGATATTACATCTCATGCTAAAGGAAGGGTCTCAGGTTTGGAATGGGAAGGAGTTGGATATGACATCTCTTGTTATAGGGAGGGTCTCAGGATTTGAATGGCAAGGAGTTGGATATCACATCTCATGCCATAGGAAGGGTCTCAGGTTTGGTATAAGCATTGAGATATCACATCTCTGCTATCGGAAGGGTCTCAGGATTGGATTGGGAAGGAGTTGGATATCCCTTCTCATGCTATAGGAAGGGTCTCAGGTTGGAATGGGAAGGAGTTGGATATCACATCTCATGTTATAGGAAGAGTCTCAGGATTGGAATGGGAAGGATTTGGATATCGCATCTCTTGCTATAGGAAGGGTCTCAGGTTTTTTATTAGAAACATTGAGATATCACATCTCATGCTATAGGAAGGGTTTTAGGATTGGAATGGGAAGTATTTGGATATCACATCTCATGCTAAAGGAAGGGTCTCAGGTTTGGAAGGGGAAGGATTTGGATATCATATCTCATGTTATAGGACGGGACCCAGGTTTGGTATTAGAAGCATTGAGATATCACATCTCATGGTATAGGAAGGGTTTCAGGGTTGGAATGGGAAGGAGTTGGATATCACATCTCATCCAATAGGAAGGGTCTCAGGTTTGGAATGGGAAGGAATTGGATATCACATCTCATGTTATAGGAAGGGTCTCAGGTTTGGTAGAAGCGTTGAGATATCACATCTCTGCTATCGGAAGGGTCTCAGGATTGGATTGGGAAGGAGTTGGATATCCCTTCTCATGCTATAGGAAGGGTCTCAGGATTTGAATGGCAAGGAGTTGGATATCACATATCATGCCATAGGAAGGGTCTCAGGTTTGGTATAAGCATTGAGATATCACATCTCTGCTATCGGAAGGGTCTCCGGATTGGATTGGGAAGGAGTTGGATATCCCTTCTCATGCTATAGGAAGTGTCTCAGGTTGGAATGGGAAGGAGTTGGATATCACATCTCATGTTATAGGAAGGGTCACAGGATTGGAATGGGAAGGATTTGGATATCACATCTCTTGCTATAGGAAGGGTCTCAGGATTGGAATGGGTAGGAGTTGGATATTACATTCTTGCTATAGGAAGGGTCTCATGTTTGGAATGGGAAGGAGTTGGATATCACATATGCTATAGGAAGTGTCTCAGGTTTGGAACGGGAAGGAGTTGGATATCACATCTCATGTTAGAGGAAGGATCTCAGGTTTGGTATTAGAGACCTTGAGATATCACATCTCATGCTATAGGAAGGGTCTCAGGTTTGGTATAAGCATTGAGATATCACATCTCATGCTATAGGAAGGGTCTCAGGATTGGAATGGGAAGAAGTTGGATATCACATCTCATGCTATAGGAAGGGTCTCAGGTTTGGTATAAGCATTGAGATATCACATCTCATGCTATAGGAAGGGTCTCAGGATTGGAATGGGAAGGAGTTGTATATGACATCTCATGCCATAAGAAGGGTCTCAGGTTTGGTATAAGCATTGAGATATCACATCACATGCTATAGGAAGGGTCTCAGGATTGGAATGGGAAGGACTTGGATATCACATCTCATGCTATAGGCAGGGTCTCAGGTTTGGAAAGGGAAGGAGATGGATATCACATTTCATGTTAGAGGTAGGATCTCAGGTTTGGTATTAGAGGCATTGAGATATCACATCTCATGCTAAAGGGAGGGTCTCAGGTTTGGAAGGGGAAGGATTTGGAAATCACATGTCATGTTATAGGAAGGATCTCAGGTTTGGTATTAGAAGCATTGAGATATCACATCTCATGCTATCGGAAGTATCTCAGGTTTGGTATTAGAGGCATTGAGATATCACATCTCATGCTATCATAAGGGTCTCAGGATTGGAATGGGAAGGAGTTGGATATCACATCTCATGTTATAGGAAGGATCTCAGGTTTGGTATTAGAAGCATTGAGATATCACATCTCATGCTATAGGAAGGGTCTCAGGATTGGAATGGGAAGGAGTTGGATATCACATCTCATGCTATAGGACGGGTCTCAGATTTGGTATAAGCATTGAGATATCACATCTCATGCTATAGGAAGGGTCTCAGGATTGGATTGGGAAGGAGTTGTATATGACATCTCAGGCCATAGGAAGGGTCTCAGGTTTGGTATACGCATTGAGATGTCACATCTCTGCTATCGAAAGGGTCTCAGGATTGGAATGGGAAGGAGTTGGATATCACATCTCATGATAAAGGAAGGGTCTAAGGTTTGGAAGGGGAAGGATTTGGATATCACATCTCATGTTATAGGACGGGTCTCAGGTTTGGTATTAGAAGCATTGAGATATCAAGTCTCATGGTATAGGAAGGGTCTCAGAATTGGAATGGGAAGGCCTTGGATATCACATCTCAAGCTATAGGAAGGGTCTCAGGATTGGAATGGGAAGGAGTTTGATATCACATCTTATGCCATAGTATGGGTCTCAGGTTTGGTAGAAGCATTGGGATATCACATCTCATGCTATTGGAAGGGTATCAGTATTGGATTTGGAAGGAGTTGGATATCCCATCTCATGCTATTGGAAGGGTCTCAGGTTGGAATGGGAAGGAGTTGGATATCACATCTCATGCTATAGGAAGGGTCTCAGGTTTGGTATAAGCATTGAGATATCACATCTCATGCTATAGGAAGGGTCTCAGGATTGGAATGGGAAGGAGTTGTATATGACATCTCATGCCATAAGAAGGGTCTCAGGTTTGGTATAAGCATTGAGATATCACATCACATGCTATAGGAAGGGTCTCAGGAGTGGAATGGGAAGAAGTTGGATATCACATCTCATGCTATAGGAAGGGTCTCAGGTTTGGTATAAGCATTGAGATATCACATCTCATGCTATAGGAAGGGTCTCAGGATTGGAATGGGAAGGAGTTGTATATGACATCTCATGCCATAAGAAGGGTCTCAGGTTTGGTATAAGCATTGAGATATCACATCACATGCTATAGGAAGGGTCTCAGGATTGGAATGGGAAGGACTTGGATATCACATCTCATGCTATAGGCAGGGTCTCAGGTTTGGAAAGGGAAGGAGATGGATATCACATTTCATGTTAGAGGTAGGATCTCAGGTTTGGTATTAGAGGCATTGAGATATCACATCTCATGCTAAAGGGAGGGTCTCAGGTTTGGAAGGGGAAGGATTTGGAAATCACATGTCATGTTATAGGAAGGATCTCAGGTTTGGTATTAGAAGCATTGAGATATCACATCTCATGGTATCGGAAGTATCTCAGGTTTGGTATTAGAGGCATTGAGATATCACATCTCATGCTATCATAAGGGTCTCAGGATTGGAATGGGAAGGAGTTGGATATCACATCTCATGTTATAGGAAAGATCTCAGGTTTGGTATTAGAAGCATTGAGATATCACATCTCATGCTATAGGAAGGGTCTCAGGATTGGAATGGGAAAGAGTTGGATATCACATCTCATGCTATAGGAAGGGTCTCAGATTTGGTATAAGCATTGAGATATCACATCTCATGCTATAGGAAGGGTCTCAGGATTGGATTGGGAAGGAGTTGTATATGACATCTCAGGCCATAGGAAGGGTCTCAGGTTTGGTATACGCATTGAGATATCACATCTCTGCTATCGAAAGGGTCTCAGGATTGGAATGGGAAGGAGTTGGATATCACATCTCATGATAAAGGAAGGGTCTAAGGTTTGGAAGGGGAAGGATTTGGATATCACATCTCATGTTATAGGACGGGTCTCAGGTTTGGTATTAGAAGCATTGAGATATCAAGTCTCATGGTATAGGAAGGGTCTCAGAATTGGAATGGGAAGGAGTTGGATATCACATCTCAAGCTATAGGAAGGGTCTCAGGATTGGAATGGGAAGGAGTTTGATATCACATCTTATGCCATAGTATGGGTCTCAGGTTTGGTAGAAGCATTGGGATATCACATCTCATGCTATTGGAAGGGTATCAGTATTGGATTTGGAAGGAGTTGGATATCCCATCTCATGCTATTGGAAGGGTCTCAGGTTGGAATGGGAAGGAGTTGGATATCACATTTCATGTTATAGGAAGGGTCTCAGAATTGGAATGGGAAGGACGTGGATATCATATCTCATGCTATAGGAAGGCTCTCAGGTTTGGAAGGGGAAGGAGTTGGATATCACATTTCATGTTAGAGGAAGGATCTCAGGTTTGGTATTAGAGGCCTTGAGAAATCACATCTCATGCTATAGGAAGGGTCTCAGGATTGGAATGGGAAGGAGTTGGATATCACATCTCAAGCTATAGGAAGGGTCTCAGGTTTGGTATACGCATTGAGATATCACATCTCATGCTATAGGAAGGGTCTCAGGATTGGAATGGGAAGGAGTTGGATATCACATCTCATGTTATAGGAAAGATCTCAGGTTTGGTATTAGAAGCATTGAGACATCACATCTCATGTTATAGGAAGGGTCTTAGGATTGGAATGGGAAGAAGTTGGATATCACATCTCATGCTTTAGGAAGGGTCTCAGGTTTGGTATAAGCATTGAGATATCACATCTCATGCTATAGGAAGGGTCTCAGGATTGGAATGGGAAGGAGTTGTATATGACATCTCATGCCATAGGAAGGGTCTCAGGTTTGGTATAAGCATTGAGATATCACATCACATGCTATAGGAAGGGTCTCAGGTTTGGAATGAGAAGGACTTGGATATCACATCTCATGCTATAGGCAGGGTCTCAGGTTTGGAAAGGGAACGAGATGGATATCACATTTCATGTTAGAGGTAGGATCTCAGGTTTGGTATTAGAGGCATTGAGATATCACATCTCATGCTATCAGAAGGGTCTCAGGATTGGAATGGGAAGGAGTTGTATATCACATCTCATGCTAAAGGGAGGGTCTCAGGTTTGGAAGGGGAAGGATTTGGAAATCACATCTCATGTTATAGGAAGGATCTCAGGTTTGGTATTAGAAGCATTGAGATATCACATCTCATGCTATCGGAAGTATTTCAGGTTTGGTATTAGAGGCATTGAGATATCACATCTCATGCTATCATAAGGGTCTCAGGATTGGAATGGGAAGGAATTGGATATCACATCTCATGTTATAGGAAGGATCTCAGGTTTGGTATTAGAAGCATTGAGATATCACATCTCTGCTATCGGAAGGGTCTCAGGATTGGATTGGGAAGGAGTTGGATATCCCTTCTCATGCTATAGGAAGGGTCTCAGGATTTGAATGGCAAGGAGTTGGATATCACATATCATGCCATAGGAAGGGTCTCAGGTTTGGTATAAGCATTGAGATATCACATCTCTGCTATCGGAAGGGTCTCCGGATTGGATTGGGAAGGAGTTGGATATCCCTTCTCATGCTATAGGAAGTGTCTCAGGTTGGAATGGGAAGGAGTTGGATATCACATCTCATGTTATAGGAAGGGTCTCAGGATTGGAATGGGAAGGATTTGGATATCACATCTCTTGCTATAGGAAGGGTCTCAGGATTGGAATGGGTAGGAGCTGGATATTACATTCTTGCTATAGGAAGGGTCTCATGTTTGGAATGGGAAGGAGTTGGATATCACATATGCTATAGGAAGTGTCTCAGGTTTGGAACGGGAAGGAGTTGGATATCACATCTCATGTTAGAGGAAGGATCTCAGGTTTGGTATTAGAGGCCTTGAGATATCACATCTCATGCTATAGGAAGGGTCTCAGGTTTGGTATAAGCATTGGGATATCACATCTCATGCTATAGGAAGGGTCTCAGGATTGGAATGGGAAGAAGTTGGATATCACATCTCATGCTATAGGAAGGGTCTCAGGTTTGGTATAAGCATTGAGATATCACATCTCATGCTATAGGAAGGGTCTCAGGATTGGAATGGGAAGGAGTTGTATATGACATCTCATGCCATAAGAAGGGTCTCAGGTTTGGTATAAGCATTGAGATATCACATCACATGCTATAGGAAGGGTCTCAGGATTGGAATGGGAAGGACTTGGATATCACATCTCATGTTAGAGGTAGGATCTCAGGTTTGGTATTAGAGGCATTGAGATATCACATCTCATGCTAAAGGGAGGGTCTCAGGTTTGGAAGGGGAAGGATTTGGAAATCACATGTCATGTTATAGGAAGGATCTCAGGTTTGGTATTAGAAGCATTGAGATATCACATCTCATGCTATCGGAAGTATCTCAGGTTTGGTATTAGAGGCATTGAGATATCACATCTCATGCTATCATAAGGGTCTCAGGATTGGAATGGGAAGGAGTTGGATATCACATCTCATGTTATAGGAAGGATCTCAGGTTTGGTATTAGAAGCATTGAGATATCACATCTCATGCTATAGGAAGGGTCTCAGGATTGGAATGGGAAGGAGTTGGATATCACATCTCATGCTATAGGAAGGGTCTCAGATTTGGTATAAGCATTGAGATATCACATCTCATGCTATAGGAAGGGTCTCAGGATTGGATTGGGAAGGAGTTGTATATGACATCTCAGGCCATAGGAAGGGTCTCAGGTTTGGTATACGCATTGAGATATCACATCTCTGCTATCGAAAGGGTCTCAGGATTGGAATGGGAAGGAGTTGGATATCACATCTCATGTTATAGGACGGGTCTCAGGTTTGGTATTAGAAGCATTGAGATATCAAGTCTCATGGTATAGGAAGGGTCTCAGAATTGGAATGGGAAGGAGTTGGATATCACATCTCAAGCTATAGGAAGGGTCTCAGGATTGGAATGGGAAGGAGTTTGATATCACATCTTATGCCATAGTATGGGTCTCAGGTTTGGTAGAAGCATTGGGATATCACATCTCATGTTATTGGAAGGGTATCAGTATTGGATTTGGAAGGAGTTGGATATCCCATCTCATGCTATTGGAAGGGTCTCAGGTTGGAATGGGAAGGAGTTGGATATCACATTTCATGTTATAGGAAGGGTCTCAGAATTGGAATGGGAAGGACGTGGATATCATATCTCATGCTATAGGAAGGCTCTCAGGTTTGGAAGGGGAAGGAGTTGGATATCACATTTCATGTTAGAGGAAGGATCTCGGGTTTGGTATTAGAGGCCTTGAGATATCACATCTCATGCTATAGGAAGGGTCTCAGGATTGGAATGGGAAGGAGTTGGATATCACATCTCATGCTATAGGAAGGGTCTCAGATTTGGTATAAGCATTGAGATATCACATCTCATGCTATAGGAAGGGTCTCAGGATTGGATTGGGAAGGAGTTGTATATGACATCTCAGGCCATAGGAAGGGTCTCAGGTTTGCTATGCGCATTGAGATATCACATCTCTGCTATCGGAAGGGTCTCAGGATTGGAATGGGAAGGAGTTGGATATCCCATCTCATGTTATAGGAAGGGTCTCAGGTTTGGTATTAGAAGCATTGAGATATCACATCTCATGCTATAGGAAGGGTCTCAGGATTGGAATGGGGAGGACTTGGATGTCACATCTCATGCTATAGGGAGGGTCTCAAGTTTGATATTAGAAGCATTGAGATAACAAATCTCATGATATCGGAAGGGTCTCAGGATTGGAATGGGAAGGAGTTGGATATCACATCTCATGATAAAGGAAGGGTCTAAGGTTTGGAAGGGGAAGGATTTGGATATCACATCTCATGTTATAGGACGGGTCTCAGGTTTGGTATTAGAAGCATTGAGATATCAAGTCTCATGGTATAGGAAGGGTCTCAGAATTGGAATGGGAAGGAGTTGGATATCACATCTCAAGCTATAGGAAGGGTCTCAGGATTGGAATGGGAAGGAGTTTGATATCACATCTTATGCCATAGTATGGGTCTCAGGTTTGGTAGAAGCATTGGGATATCACATCTCATGCTATTGGAAGGGTATCAGTATTGGATTTGGAAGGAGTTGGATATCCCATCTCATGCTATAGGAAGGGTCTCAGGTTGGAATGGGAAGGAGTTGGATATCACATTTCATGTTATAGGAAGGGTCTTAGGATTGGAATGGGAAGGACTTGGATATCATATCTCATGCTATAGGAAGGCTCTCAGGTTTGGAAGGGGAAGGAGTTGGATATCACATTTCATGTTAGAGGAAGGATCTCAGGTTTGGTATTAGAGGCCTTGAGATATCACATCTCATGCTATAGGAAGGGTCTCAGGATTGGAATGGGAAGGAGTTGGATATCACATCTCAAGCTTTAGGAAGGGTCTCAGGTTTGGTATAAGTATTGAGATAGCACATCTCATGCTATAGGAAGGGTCTCAGGATTGGAATGGGAAGGAGTTGGATATCACATCTCATGTTATAGGAAAGATCTCAGGTTTGGTATTAGAAGCATTGAGACATCACATCTCATGTTATAGGAAGGGTCTCAGGATTGGAATGGGAAGGAGTTGGATATCACATCTCATGCTATAGGAAGGGTCTCAGGTTTGGAACGGGAAGGAGTTAGATATCACATCTCATGTTATAGGAAGAGTCTCAGGTTTGGTATAAGCATTGAGATATCACATCTCTGCTATCGGAGAAGTCTCAGGATTGGGATGGGAAGGAGTTGGATATCCCTTCTCATGCTATAGGAAGGGTCTCAGGATTTGAATGGCAAGGAGTTGGATATCACATATCATGCCATAGGAAGGGTCTCAGGTTTCGTATAAGCATTGAAATATCACATCTCTGCTATCGGAAGGGTCTCCGGATTGGATTGGGAAGGAGTTGGATATCCCTTCTCATGCTATAGGAAGTGTCTCAGGTTGGAATGGGAAGGAGTTGGATATCACATCTCATGTTATAGGAAGGGTCTCAGGATTGGAATGGGAAGGATTTGGATATCACATCTCTTGATATAGGAAGGGTCTCAGGATTGGAATGGGTAGGAGTTGGATATTACATTCTTGCTATAGGAAGGGCCTCATGTTTGGAATGGGAAGGAGTTGGATATCACATATGCTATAGGAAGTGTCTCAGGTTTGGAACGGGAAGGAGTTGGATATCACATCTCATGTTAGAGGAAGGATCTCAGGTTTGGTATTAGAGGCCTTGAGATATCACATCTCATGCTATAGGAAGGGTCTCAGGTTTGGTATAAGCATTGAGATATCACATCTCATGCTATAGGAAGGGTCTCAGGATTGGAATGGGAAGAAGTTGGATATCACATCTCATGCTATAGGAAGGGTCTCAGGTTTGGTATAAGCATTGAGATATCACATCTCATGCTATAGGAAGGGTCTCAGGATTGGAATGGGAAGGAGTTGTATATGACATCTCATGCCATAAGAAGGGTCTCAGGTTTGGTATAAGCATTGAGATATCACATCACATGCTATAGGAAGGGTCTCAGGATTGGAATGGGAAGGACTTGGATATCACATCTCATGCTATAGGCAGGGTCTCAGGTTTGGAAAGGGAAGGAGATGGATATCACATTTCATGTTAGAGGTAGGATCTCAGGTTTGGTATTAGAGGCATTGAGATATCACATCTCATGCTAAAGGGAGGGTCTCAGGTTTGGAAGGGGAAGGATTTGGAAATCACATGTCATGTTATAGGAAGGATCTCAGGTTTGGTATTAGAAGCATTGAGATATCACATCTCATGGTATCGGAAGTATCTCAGGTTTGGTATTAGAGGCATTGAGATATCACATCTCATGCTATCATAAGGGTCTCAGGATTGGAATGGGAAGGAGTTGGATATCACATCTCATGTTATAGGAAGGATCTCAGGTTTGGTATTAGAAGCATTGAGATATCACATCTCATGCTATAGGAAGGGTCTCAGGATTGGAATGGGAAAGAGTTGAATATCACATCTCATGCTATAGGAAGGGTCTCAGATTTGGTATAAGCATTGAGATATCACATCTCATGCTATAGGAAGGGTCTCAGGATTGGATTGGGAAGGAGTTGTATATGACATCTCAGGCCATAGGAAGGGTCTCAGGTTTGGTATACGCATTGAGATATCACATCTCTGCTATCGAAAGGGTCTCAGGATTGGAATGGGAAGGAGTTGGATATCACATCTCATGATAAAGGAAGGGTCTAAGGTTTGGAAGGGGAAGGATTTGGATATCACATCTCATGTTATAGGACGGGTCTCAGGTTTGGTATTAGAAGCATTGAGATATCAAGTCTCATGGTATAGGAAGGGTCTCAGAATTGGAATGGGAAGGAGTTGGATATCACATCTCAAGCTATAGGAAGGGTCTCAGGATTGGAATGGGAAGGAGTTTGATATCACATCTTATGCCATAGTATGGGTCTCAGGTTTGGTAGAAGCATTGGGATATCACATCTCATGCTATTGGAAGGGTATCAGTATTGGATTTGGAAGGAGTTGGATATCCCATCTCATGCTATTGGAAGGGTCTCAGGTTGGAATGGGAAGGAGTTGGATATCACATTTCATGTTATAGGAAGGGTCTCAGAATTGGAATGGGAAGGACGTGGATATCATATCTCATGCTATAGGAAGGCTCTCAGGTTTGGAAGGGGAAGGAGTTGGATATCACATTTCATGTTAGAGGAAGGATCTCAGGTTTGGTTTTAGAGGCCTTGAGAAATCACATCTCATGCTATAGGAAGGGTCTCAGGATTGGAATGGGAAGGAGTTGGATATCACATCTCAAGCTATAGGAAGGGTCTCAGGTTTGGTATACGCATTGAGATATCACATCTCATGCTATAGGAAGGGTCTCAGGATTGGAATGGGAAGGAGTTGGATATCACATCTCATGTTATAGGAAAGATCTCAGGTTTGGTATTAGAAGCATTGAGACATCACATCTCATGTTATAGGAAGGGTCTTAGGATTGGAATGGGAAGAAGTTGGATATCACATCTCATGCTTTAGGAAGGGTCTCAGGTTTGGTATAAGCATTGAGATATCACATCTCATGCTATAGGAAGGGTCTCAGGATTGGAATGGGAAGGAGTTGTATATGACATCTCATGCCATAGGAAGGGTCTCAGGTTTGGTATAAGCATTGAGATATCACATCACATGCTATAGGAAGGGTCTCAGGTTTGGAATGAGAAGGACTTGGATATCACATCTCATGCTATAGGCAGGGTCTCAGGTTTGGAAAGGGAAGGAGATGGATATCACATTTCATGTTAGAGGTAGGATCTCAGGTTTGGTATTAGAGGCATTGAGATATCACATCTCATGCTATCAGAAGGGTCTCAGGATTGGAATGGGAAGGAGTTGTATATCACATCTCATGCTAAAGGGAGGGTCTCAGGTTTGGAAGGGGAAGGATTTGGAAATCACATCTCATGTTATAGGAAGGATCTCAGGTTTGGTATTAGAAGCATTGAGATATCACATCTCATGCTATCGGAAGTATCTCAGGTTTGGTATTAGAGGCATTGAGATATCACATCTCATGCTATCATAAGGGTCTCAGGATTGGAATGGGAAGGAATTGGATATCACATCTCATGTTATAGGAAGGATCTCAGGTTTGGTATTAGAAGCATTGAGATATCACATCTCTGCTATCGGAAGGGTCTCAGGATTGGATTGGGAAGGAGTTGGATATCCCTTCTCATGCTATAGGAAGGGTCTCAGGATTTGAATGGCAAGGAGTTGGATATCACATATCATGCCATAGGAAGGGTCTCAGGTTTGGTATAAGCATTGAGATATCACATCTCTGCTATCGGAAGGGTCTCCGGATTGGATTGGGAAGGAGTTGGATATCCCTTCTCATGCTATAGGAAGTGTCTCAGGTTGGAATGGGAAGGAGTTGGATATCACATCTCATGTTATAGGAAGGGTTTCAGGATTGGAATGGGAAGGATTTGGATATCACATCTCTTGCTATAGGAAGGGTCTCAGGATTGGAATGGGTAGGAGTTGGATATTACATTCTTGCTATAGGAAGGGTCTCATGTTTGGAATGGGAAGGAGTTGGATATCACATATGCTATAGGAAGTGTCTCAGGTTTGGAACGGGAAGGAGTTGGATATCACATCTCATGTTAGAGGAAGGATCTCAGGTTTGGTATTAGAGGCCTTGAGATATCACATCTCATGCTATAGGAAGGGTCTCAGGTTTGGTATAAGCATTGAGATATCACATCTCATGCTATAGGAAGGGTCTCAGGATTGGAATGGGAAGAAGTTGGATATCACATCTCATGCTATAGGAAGGGTCTCAGGTTTGGTATAAGCATTGAGATATCACATCTCATGCTATAGGAAGGGTCTCAGGATTGGAATGGGAAGGAGTTGTATATGACATCTCATGCCATAAGAAGGGTCTCAGGTTTGGTATAAGCATTGAGATATCACATCACATGCTATAGGAAGGGTCTCAGGATTGGAATGGGAAGGACTTGGATATCACATCTCATGTTAGAGGTAGGATCTCAGGTTTGGTATTAGAGGCATTGAGATATCACATCTCATGCTAAAGGGAGGGTCTCAGGTTTGGAAGGGGAAGGATTTGGAAATCACATGTCATGTTATAGGAAGGATCTCAGGTTTGGTATTAGAAGCATTGAGATATCACATCTCATGCTATCGGAAGTATCTCAGGTTTGGTATTAGAGGCATTGAGATATCACATCTCATGCTATCATAAGGGTCTCAGGATTGGAATGGGAAGGAGTTGGATATCACATCTCATGTTATAGGAAGGATCTCAGGTTTGGTATTAGAAGCATTGAGATATCACATCTCATGCTATAGGAAGGGTCTCAGGATTGGAATGGGAAGGAGTTGGATATCACATCTCATGCCATAGGAAGGGTCTCAGATTTGGTATAAGCATTGAGATATCACATCTCATGCTATAGGAAGGGTCTCAGGATTGGATTGGGAAGGAGTTGTATATGACATCTCAGGCCATAGGAAGGGTCTCAGGTTTGGTATACGCATTGAGATATCACATCTCTGCTATCGAAAGGGTCTCAGGATTGGAATGGGAAGGAGTTGGATATCACATCTCATGATAAAGGAAGGGTCTAAGGTTTGGAAGGGGAAGGATTTGGATATCACATCTCATGTTATAGGACGGGTCTCAGGTTTGGTATTAGAAGCATTGAGATATCAAGTCTCATGGTATAGGAAGGGTCTCAGAATTGGAATGGGAAGGAGTTGGATATCACATCTCAAGCTATAGGAAGGGTCTCAGGATTGGAATGGGAAGGAGTTTGATATCACATCTTATGCCATAGTATGGGTCTCAGGTTTGGTAGAAGCATTGGGATATCACATCTCATGTTATTGGAAGGGTATCAGTATTGGATTTGGAAGGAGTTGGATATCCCATCTCATGCTATTGGAAGGGTCTCAGGTTGGAATGGGAAGGAGTTGGATATCACATTTCATGTTATAGGAAGGGTCTCAGAATTGGAATGGGAAGGACGTGGATATCATATCTCATGCTATAGGAAGGCTCTCAGGTTTGGAAGGGGAAGGAGTTGGATATCACATTTCATGTTAGAGGAAGGATCTCAGGTTTGGTATTAGAGGCCTTGAGATATCACATCTCATGCTATAGGAAGGGTCTCAGGATTGGAATGGGAAGGAGTTGGATATCACATCTCATGCTATAGGAAGGGTCTCAGATTTGGTATAAGCATTGAGATATCACATCTCATGCTATAGGAAGGGTCTCAGGATTGGATTGGGAAGGAGTTGTATATGACATCTCAGGCCATAGGAAGGGTCTCAGGTTTGCTATGCGCATTGAGATATCACATCTCTGCTATCGGAAGGGTCTCAGGATTGGAATGGGAAGGAGTTGGATATCCCATCTCATGTTATAGGAAGGGTCTCAGGTTTGGTATTAGAAGCATTGAGATATCACATCTCATGCTATAGGAAGGGTCTCAGGATTGGAATGGGGAGGACTTGGATGTCACATCTCATGCTATAGGGAGGGTCTCAAGTTTGATATTAGAAGCATTGAGATAACAAATCTCATGATATCGGAAGGGTCTCAGGATTGGAATGGGAAGGAGTTGGATATCACATCTCATGATAAAGGAAGGGTCTAAGGTTTGGAAGGGGAAGGATTTGGATATCACATCTCATGTTATAGGACGGGTCTCAGGTTTGGTATTAGAAGCATTGAGATATCAAGTCTCATGGTATAGGAAGGGTCTCAGAATTGGAATGGGAAGGAGTTGGATATCACATCTCAAGCTATAGGAAGGGTCTCAGGATTGGAATGGGAAGGAGTTTGATATCACATCTTATGCCATAGTATGGGTCTCAGGTTTGGTAGAAGCATTGGGATATCACATCTCATGCTATTGGAAGGGTATCAGTATTGGATTTGGAAGGAGTTGGATATCCCATCTCATGCTATAGGAAGGGTCTCAGGTTGGAATGGGAAGGAGTTGGATATCACATTTCATGTTATAGGAAGGGTCTTAGGATTGGAATGGGAAGGACTTGGATATCATATCTCATGCTATAGGAAGGCTCTCAGGTTTGGAAGGGGAAGGAGTTGGATATCACATTTCATGTTAGAGGAAGGATCTCAGGTTTGGTATTAGAGGCCTTGAGATATCACATCTCATGCTATAGGAAGGGTCTCAGGATTGGAATGGGAAGGAGTTGGATATCACATCTCAAGCTTTAGGAAGGGTCTCAGGTTTGGTATAAGTATTGAGATAGCACATCTCATGCTATAGGAAGGGTCTCAGGATTGGAATGGGAAGGAGTTGGATATCACATCTCATGCTATAGGAAGGGTCTCAGGTTTGGAACGGGAAGGAGTTAGATATCACATCTCATGTTATAGGAAGAGTCTCAGGTTTGGTATAAGCATTGAGATATCACATCTCTGCTATCGGAGAAGTCTCAGGATTGGGATGGGAAGGAGTTGGATATCCCTTCTCATGCTATAGGAAGGGTCTCAGGATTTGAATGGCAAGGACTTGGATATCACATATCATGCCATAGGAAGGGTCTCACGTTTCGTATAAGCATTGAAATATCACATCTCTGCTATCGGAAGGGTCTCCGGATTGGATTGGGAAGGAGTTGGATATCCCTTCTCATGCTATAGGAAGTGTCTCAGGTTGGAATGGGAAGGAGTTGGATATCACATCTCATGTTATAGGAAGGGTCTCAGGATTGGAATGGGAAGGATTTGGATATCACATCTCTTGATATAGGAAGGGTCTCAGGATTGGAATGGGTAGGAGTTGGATATTACATTCTTGCTATAGGAAGGGCCTCATGTTTGGAATGGGAAGGAGTTGGATATCACTTATGCTATAGGAAGTGTCTCAGGTTTGGAACGGGAAGGAGTTGGATATCACATCTCATGTTAGAGGAAGGATCTCAGGTTTGGTATTAGAGGCCTTGAGATATCACATCTCATGCTATAGGAAGGGTCTCAGGTTTGGTATAAGCATTGAGATATCACATCTCATGCTATAGGAAGGGTCTCAGGATTGGAATGGGAAGAAGTTGGATATCACATCTCATGCTATAGGAAGGGCCTCAGGTTTGGTATAAGCATTGAGATATCACATCTCATGCTATAGGAAGGGTCTCAGGTTGGAATGGGAAGGAGTTGGATATCACATCTCATGTTATAGGAAGGGTATCAGGATTGGAATGGGAAGGACTTGGATATCACATCTCATGCTATAGGAAGGCTATCAGGTTTGGAAGGGGAAGGAGTTGCATATCAAATTTCATTTTAGAGGTAGGATCTCAGGTTTGGTATTAGAGGCATTGAGATATCACATCTCATGCTATAGGAAGGGTCTCACGATTGGAATGGGAAGGATTTGGATATCACATCTCATGCTATAGGAAGGGTCTCAGGTTTGGTATAAGCATTGAGATATCACATCTCATGCTATAGGAAGGGTCTCAGGATTGGAATGGGAAGGAGTTGTATATGACATCTCATGCCATAGGAAGGGTCTCAGGTTTGGTATCAGCATTGAGATATCACATCTCTGCTATCGGAAGGGTCTCAGGATTGGAATGGGAAGGAGTTGGATATCCCATCTTATGTTATAGGAAGGGTCTCAGGTTTGGTATTAGAAGCATTGAGATATCACATCTCATGCTATAGGAAGGGTCTCAGGATTGGAATGGGAAGGACTTGAATATCCCATCTCATGCTATAGGGAGGCTCTCACGTTTGGGAAGGGAAGGAGTTGGATATCACATTTCATGTTAGAGGTAGGATCTCAGGTTTGGTATTAGAGGCATTGAATATCACATCTCATGCTATCAGAAGGGTCTCAGGATTGGAATGGGAAGGAGTTGGATATCACATCTCATGCTAAAGGGAGGGTCTCAGGTTTGGAAGGGGAAGGATTTTGATATCACATCTCATGTTATAGGAAGGATCTCAGGTTTGGTATTAGAGGGATTGAGATATCACATCTCATGCTATCGGAAGGGTATCAGGATTGGATTTGGAAGTAGTTGGATATCCCATCTCATGCTATAGGAAGGGTCTCAGGTTGGAATGGGAAGGAGTTGGATATCACATCTCATGTTATAGAAAGGGTCTCAGGATTGGAATGGGAAATACTTCGATATCACATCTCATGCTATAGGAAGGCTCTCAGGTTTGCAAGGGGAAGGAGTTGGATATCACATTTCATGTTAGAGGTCGGATCTCAGGTTTGGTATTAGAGGCATTGAGATATCACATCTCATGCTATCAGAAATGTCTCAGGATTGGAATGGGAAGGAGTTGGATATCACATCTCATGCTAAAGGGAGGGTCTCTGGTTTGGAAGGGGAAGGATTTGGATATCACATCTCATGTTATAGGAAGGATCTCAGGTTTGGTATTAGAAGCATTGAGATATCACATCTGATGCTATAGGAAGGGTCTCAGGTTTGGAATGGGAAGGAATTGGATATCACATCTCATGTCATAGGAAGGATCTCAGGTTTGGTATTAGAAGCATTGAGATATCACATCTCATGCTATAGGAATGGTCTCAGGATTGGAATGGGAAGGAGTTGGATATTAGATTATTGCTATAGAAAGGGTCTCAGGTTTGGAACGGGAAGGAGTTGGATATCACATCTCATGGTATAGGAAGGGTCTCAGGTTTGGTCTAAGCATTGAGATATCACATCTCTGCTATCGGAAGTTTCTCAGGATTGAAATGGGAAGGAGTTGGATATCCCATCTCATGTTATAGGACGGGTCTCAGGTTTGGTAATAGAATCATTGAGATATCACATCTCATGCTGTAGGAAGTGTCTAAGGATTGGAATGGGAAGGACTTGGATATCACATCTCATGCTATAGGTAGACTCTCAGGTTTGGAAAGGGAAGGAGTGGGATATCACATTTCATGTTCAAGGAAGGATCTCAGGTTTGGTATAAGCATTGAGATATCACATCTCATGCTATAGGAAGGGTCTCAGGATTGGAATGGGAAGGAGTTGGATATCACATCTCATGCTATAGGTAGGCTCTCAGGTTTGGAAAGGGAAGGATTTGGATATCACATTTCATGTTAGAGGAAGGATCTCAGGTTTGGTATTAGATGCATTGAGATATCACATCTCATGCTATAGGAAGGGTCTCACGATTGGAATGGGAAGGATTTGGATATCACATCTCATGCTATAGGAAGGGTCTCAGGTTTGGTATAAGCATTGAAATATCACATCCCATGCTATAGGAAGGGTCTCAGGATTGGAATGGAAGGAGTTGGATATCACATCTCATGTTATAGGAAAGATCTCAGGTTTGGTATTAGAAGCATTGAGACATCACATCTCATGTTATAGGAAGGGTCTCAGGATTGGAATGGGAAGGAGTTGGATATCACATCTCATGCTATAGGAAGGGTCTCAGGTTTGGAACGGGAAGGAGTTAGATATCACATCTCATGTTATAGGAAGAGTCTCAGGTTTGGTATAAGCATTGAGATATCACATCTCTGCTATCGGAGAAGTCTCAGGATTGGGATGGGAAGGAGTTGGATACCCCTTCTCATGCTATAGGAAGGGTCTCAGGATTTGAATGGCAAGGAGTTGGATATCACATATCATGCCATAGGAAGGGTCTCAGGTTTCGTATAAGCATTGAAATATCACATCTCTGCTATCAGAAGGGTCTCCGGATTGGATTGGGAAGGAGTTGGATATCCCTTCTCATGCTATAGGAAGTGTCTTAGGTTGGAATGGGAAGGAGTTGGATATCACATCTCATGTTATAGGAAGGGTCTCAGGATTGGAATGGGAAGGATTTGGATATCACATCTCTTGATATAGGAAGGGTCTCAGGATTGGAATGGGTAGGAGTTGGATATTACATTCTTGCTATAGGAAGGGCCTCATGTTTGGAATGGGAAGGAGTTGGATATCACATATGCTATTGGAAGTGTCTCAGGTTTGGAACGGGAAGGAGTTGGATATCACATCTCATGTTAGAGGAAGGATCTCAGGTTTGGTATTAGAGGCCTTGAGATATCACATCTCATGCTATAGGAAGGGTCTCAGGTTTGGTATAAGCATTGAGATATCACATCTCATTCTATAGGAAGGGTCTCAGGATTGGAATGGGAAGAAGTTGGATATCACATCTCATGCTATAGGAAGGGCCTCAGGTTTGGTATAAGCATTGAGATATCACATCTCATGCTATAGGAGGGTCTCAGGTTGGAATGGGAAGGAGTTGGATATCACATCTCATGTTATAGGAAGGGTATCAGGATTGGAATGGGAAGGACTTGGATATCACATCTCATGCTATAGGAAGGCTATCAGGTTTGGAAGGGGAAGGAGTTGCATATCAAATTTCATTTTAGAGGTAGGATCTCAGGTTTGGTATTAGAGGCATTGAGATATCACATCTCATGCTATAGGAAGGGTCTCACGATTGGAATGGGAAGGATTTGGATATCACATCTCATGCTATAGGAAGGGTCTCAGGTTTGGTATAAGCATTGAGATATCACATCTCATGCTATAGGAAGGGTCTCAGGATTGGAATGGGAAGGAGTTGTATATGACATCTCATGCCATAGGAAGGGTCTCAGGTTTGGTATCAGCATTGAGATATCACATCTCTGCTATCGGAAGGGTCTCAGGATTGGAATGGGAAGGAGTTGGATATCCCATCTTATGTTATAGGAAGGGTCTCAGGTTTGGTATTAGAAGCATTGAGATATCACATCTCATGCTATAGGAAGGGTCTCAGGATTGGAATGGGAAGGACTTGAATATCCCATCTCATGCTATAGGGAGGCTGTCACGTTTGGAAAGGGAAGGAGTTGGATATCACATTTCATGTTAGAGGTAGGATCTCAGGTTTGGTATTAGAGGCATTGAAAATCACATCTCATGCTATCAGAAGGGTCTCAGGATTGGAATGGGAAGGAGTTGGATATCACATCTCATGCTAAAGGGAGGGTCTCAGGTTTGGAAGGGGAAGGATTTTGATATCACATCTCATGTTATAGGAAGGATCTCAGGTTTGGTATTAGAGGGATTGAGATATCACATCTCATGCTATCGGAAGGGTATCAGGATTGGATTTGGAAGTAGTTGGATATCCCATCTCATGCTATAGGAAGGGTCTCAGGTTGGAATGGGAAGGAGTTGGATATCACATCTCATGTTATAGGAAGGGTCTCAGGATTGGAATGGAAAATACTTCGATATCACATCTCATGCTATAGGAAGGCTCTCAGGTTTGCAAGGGGAAGGAGTTGGATATCACATTTCATGTTAGAGGTCGGATCTCAGGTTTGGTATTAGAAGCATTGAGATATCACATCTCATGCTATAGGAATGGTCTCAGGATTGGAATGGGAAGGAGTTGGATATTAGATTCTTGCTATAGAAAGGGTCTCAGGTTTGGAACGGGAAGGAGTTGGATATCACATCTCATGTTATAGGAAGGGTCTCAGGTTTGGTCTAAGCATTGAGATATCACATCTCATGCTATCAGAAATGTCTCAGGATTGGAATGGGAAGGAGTTGGATATCACATCTCATGCTAAAGGGAGGGTCTCTGGTTTGGAAGGGGAAGGATTTGGATATCACATCTCATGTTATAGGAAGGATCTCAGGTTTTGTATTAGAAGCATTGAGATATCACATCTGATGCTATAGGAAGGGTCTCAGGTTTGGAATGGGAAGGAATTGGATATCACATCTCATGTCATAGGAAGGATCTCAGGTTTGGTATTAGAAGCATTGAGATATCACATCTCATGCTATAGGAATGGTCTCAGGATTGGAATTGGAAGGAGTTGGATATTAGATTCTTGCTATAGAAAGGGTCTCAGGTTTGGAACGGGAAGGAGTTGGATATCACATCTCATGTTATAGGAAGGGTCTCAGGTTTGGTCTAAGCATTGAGATATCACATCTCTGCTATCGGAAGTTTCTCAGGATTGAAATGGGAAGGAGTTGGATATCACATCTCATGCTATAGGTAGACTCTCAGGTTTGGAAAGGGAAGGAGTGGGATATCACATTTCATGTTCAAGGAAGGATCTCAGGTTTGGTAATAGAATCATTGAGATATCACATCTCATGCTGTAGGAAGTGTCTAAGGATTGGAATGGGAAGGACTTGGATATCACATCTCATGCTATAGGTAGACTCTCAGGTTTGGAAAGGGAAGGAGTGGGATATCACATTTCATGTTCAAGGAAGGATCTCAGGTTTGGTATTAGAGGCATTGAGATATCACATCTCATGCTATAGGAAGGGTCTCAGGATTGGAATGGGAAGGATTTGGATATCACATCTCATGCTATAGGAAGGGTCTCATGTTTGGTATAAGCATTGAGATATCACATCTCATGCTATAGGAAGGGTCTCAGGATTGGAATGGGAAGGAGTTGGATATCACATCTCATGCTATAGGTAGGCTCTCAGGTTTGGAAAGGGAAGGAGTTGGATATCACATTTCATGTTAGAGGAAGGATCTCAGGTTTGGTATTAGAGGCATTGAGATATCACATCTCATGCTATAGGAAGGGTCTCACGATTGGAATGGGAAGGATTTGGATATCACATCTCATGCTATAGGAAGGGTCTCAGGTTTGGTATAAGCATTGAAAAATCACATCCCATGCTATAGGAAGGGTCTCAGGATTGGAATGGAAGGAGTTGGATATCACATCTCATGTTATAGGAAGGATCTCAGATTTGGTATTAGAAGCATTGAGACATCACATCTCATGCTATAGGAAGGGTCTCAGGATTGGAATGGGAAGGAGTTGGATATCACATCTCATGTTATAGGAAGGGTCTCAGGTTTGGTATAAGCATTGAGATATCACATCTCATGCTATAGGAAGGGTCTCAGGATTGGAATGGGAAGGAGTTGGATATCACATCTCATGCTATAGGTAGGCTCTCAGGTTTGGAAAGGGAAGGATTTGGATATCACATTTCATGTTAGAGGAAGGATCTCAGGTTTGGTATTAGAGGCATTGAGATATCACATCTCATGCTATAGGAAGGGTCTCACGATTGGAATGGGAAGGATTTGGATATCACATCTCATGCTATAGGAAGGGTCTCAGGTTTGGTATAAGCATTGAAAAATCACATCCCATGCTATAGGAAGGGTCTCAGGATTGGAATGGAAGGAGTTGGATATCACATCTCATGTTATAGGAAGGATCTCAGATTTGGTATTAGAAGCATTGAGACATCACATCTCATGCTATAGGAAGGGTCTCAGGATTGGAATGGGAAGGAGTTGGATATCACATCTCATGTTATAGGAAGGGTCTCAGGATTGGAATGGGAAGGACTTCGATATCACATCTCATGTTATAGGAAGGCTCCCAGGTTTGGAAGGGGAAGGAGTTGGATATCACATTTCATGTTAGAGGTAGAATCTCAGGTTTGGTATTAGAGGCATTGAGATATAACATCTCATGCTATCAGAAGGGTCTCAGGACTGGAATGGGAAGGAGTTGGATATAACATCTCATGCTAAAGGGAGGGTCTCAGGTTTGGAAGGGGAAGGATTTGAATATCACATCTCGTGTTATAGGAAGGATCTCAGGTTTGGTATTAGAAGAATTGAAATATCACATCTCATGCTATCGGAAGGATCTCAGGTTTGGTATTAGAAGCATTGAGATATCACATCTCATGCTATCAGAACGGTCTAAGGATTGGAATGGGAAGGAGTTGGATATCACATCTCATGCTAAAAGGAGGGTCTCTGGTTTGGAAGGGGAAGGATTTGGATATCACATCTCATGTTATAGGAAGGATCTCAGGTTTGTTATTAGAAGCATTGAGATATCACATCTCATGCTATAGGAAGGGTCTCAGGATTGGAATGGGAAGGAGTTGGATATCATATCTCATGCTATAGGAAGGGTCTCAGGAATGGAATGGGAAGGAGTTTTATATGATATCTCATGCCATAGGAAGGATCTCATGTTTGGTATTAGAAGCATTGAGACATCACATCTCATGTTATAGGAAGGGTATCAGGATTGGAATGGGAAGGAGTTGGATATCACATCTCATGCTATAGGAAGGGTCTCAGGTTTGGTATAGGCATTGAGATATCACATCTCATGCTATAGGAAGGGTCTCAGGATTGGAATGGGAAGGAGTTGTATATGACATCTCATGCCATAGGAAGGGTCTCAGGTTTGGTATAAGCATTGAGATATCACATCTCTGCTATCGGAAGGGTCTCAGGATTGGAATGGGAAGGACTAGGATATCACATCTCATGCTATAGCAAGGGTCTCAGGATTGGAATGGGAAGGACTTGGATATCACATCTCATGTTATAGGAAGGGTCTCAGGTTTGGTATTAGAAGCATTGAGATATCACATCTCATGCTATAGGAAGGGTCTCAGGAATGGAATGGGAAGGACTTGGATATCACATCTCATGATAAAGGAAGGGTCTAAGGTTTGGAAGGGGAAGGATTTGGATATCACATCTCATGTTATAGGACGGGTCTCAGGTTTGGTATTAGAAGCATTGTGATATCACATCTCATGCTATAGGAAGTGTCTCAGGATTGGAATGGGAAGGAGTTGGATATCACATCTCATGCTATAGGAAGGGTTTCAGGTTTGGTAGTAGCATTGAGATATCACATCTCATGCTATAGGAAGAGTCTCAGGTTTGGGAAGGGAAGGATTTGGATTTCACATCTCATGTTATAGGATGGTTCTCATGTTTGGTTTTTGAAGCATTGAGATATCACATCTCATGCTATCGGAAGGGTCTCAGGTTTGGAATGGGAAGGAGTTGGATATCACATCTCATGTTATAGGAAGGATCTCATGTTTGGTATTAGAAGCATTGAGATATCACATCTCATGCTATAGGAAGGGTCTCCGGATTGGAATGTGAAGGATTTGGATATTACATCTCATGCTAAAGGAAGGGTCTCAGGTTTGGAATGGGAAGGAGTTGGATATGACATCTCTTGTTATAGGGAGGGTCTCAGGATTTGAATGGCAAGGAGTTGGATATCACATCTCATGCCATAGGAAGGGTCTCAGGTTTGGTATAAGCATTGAGATATCACATCTCTGCTATCGGAAGGGTCTCAGGATTGGATTGGGAAGGAGTTGGATATCCCTTCTCATGCTATAGGAAGGGTCTCAGGATTGGAATGGGAAGGATTTGGATATCGCATCTCTTGCTATAGGAAGGGTCTCAGGTTTTTTTTTAGAAACATTGAGATATCACATCTCATGCTATAGGATGGGTTTTAGGATTGGAATGGGAAGTATTTGGATATCACATCTCATGCTAAAGGAAGGGTCTCAGGTTTGGAAGGGGAAGGATTTGGATATCACATCTCTTGCTATAGGAAGGGTCTCAGGATTGGAATGGGTAGGAGTTGGATATTACATTCTTGCTATAGGAAGGGTCTCATGTTTGGAATGGGAAGGAGTTGGATATCATATATGCTATAGGAAGTGTCTCAGGTTTGGAACGGGAAGGAGTTGGATATCACATCTCATGTTAGAGGAAGGATCTCAGGTTTGGTATTAGAGGCCTTGAGATATCACATCTCATGCTATAGGAAGGGTCTCAGGTTTGGTATAAGCATTGAGATATCACATCTCATGCTATAGGAAGGGTCTCAGGATTGGAATGGGAAGAAGTTGGATATCACATCTCATGCTATAGGAAGGGTCTCAGGTTTGGTATAAGCATTGAGATATCACATCTCATGCTATAGGAAGGGTCTCAGGATTGGAATGGGAAGGAGTTGTATATGACATCTCATGCCATAAGAAGGGTCTCAGGTTTGGTATAAGCATTGAGATATCACATCACATGCTATAGGAAGGGTCTCAGGATTGGAATGGGAAGGACTTGGATATCACATCTCATGCTATAGGCAGGGTCTCAGGTTTGGAAAGGGAAGGAGATGGATATCACATTTCATGTTAGAGGTAGGATCTCAGGTTTGGTATTAGAGGCATTGAGATATCACATCTCATGCTAAAGGGAGGGTCTCAGGTTTGGAAGGGGAAGGATTTGGAAATCACATGTCATGTTATAGGAAGGATCTCAGGTTTGGTATTAGAAGCATTGAGATATCACATCTCATGCTATCGGAAGTATCTCAGGTTTGGTATTAGAGGCATTGAGATATCACATCTCATGCTATCATAAGGGTCTCAGGATTGGAATGGGAAGGAGTTGGATATCACATCTCATGTTATAGGGAGGATCTCAGGTTTGGTATTAGAAGCATTGAGATATCACATCTCATGCTGTAGGAAGGGTCTCAGGATTGGAATGGGAAGGAGTTGGATATCACATCTCATGCTATAGGAAGGGTCTCAGATTTGGTATAAGCATTGAGATATCACATCTCATGCTATAGGAAGGGTCTCAGGATTTGATTGGGAAGGAGTTGTATATGACATCTCAGGCCATAGGAAGGGTCTCAGGTTTGGTATTAGAAGCATTGAGATATCACATCTCATGCTATAGGGAAGGTCTCAAGTTTGATATTAGAAGCATTGAGATAACAAATCTCATGATAAAGGAAGGGTCTAAGGTTTGGAAGGGGAAGGATTTGGATATCACATCTCATGTTATAGGACGGGTCTCAGGTTTGGTGTTAGAAGCATTGAGATATCAAGTCTCATGGTATAGGAAGGGTCTCAGAATTGGAATGGGAAGGAGTTGGATATCACATCTCAAGCTATAGGAAGGGTCTCAATATCCAACTCCTTCCCATTCCAATCCTGAGACCCTTCCTATAGCATGAGATGTGATGTCTCAATGCTTCTAATACCAAATCTGAGATCCTTCCTATAACATGAAATGTGATATCCAACTCCTTCCCATTGCAATCTTGAGACCGTTTCTATAGCATGAGATGTGATATCTCAATGCTTATACCAAACCTGAGACCCTTCCTATAGCATGAGATGTGATATCCAAATCCTTCCCATTCCAATCGTGAGACCCTTCCTATAGCATGAGATGTGATATCTCAATGCCTCTAATACCAAACCTGAGATCCTACCTCTAAAATGAAATTTGATATGCAACTCCTTCCCCTTCCAAACCTGATAGCCTTCCTATAGCATGAGATGTGATATCCAAGTCCTTCCCATTCCAATCCTGATACCCTTCCTATAACATGAGATGTGATATCCAACTCCTTCCCATTCCAACCTGAGACCCTTCCTATAGTATGAGATGTGATATCTCAATGCTTATACCAAACCTGAGGCCCTTCCTATAGCATGAGATGTGATATCCAACTTCTTCCCATTCCAATCCTGAGACTCTTCCTATAGCATGAGATGTGATATCTCAATGCTTATACCAAACCTGAGACCCTTCCTATAGCATGAGATGTGATATCTCAAGGCCTCTAATACCAAACCTTAGATCCTTCCTCTAACATGAGATGTGATATCCAAATCCTTCCCGTTCCAAACCTGAGACACTTCCTATAGCATATGTGATATCCAACTCCTCCCCATTCCAAACATGAGGCCCTTCCTATAGCAAGAATGTAATATCCAACTCCTACCCATTCCAATCCTGAGACCCTTCCTATAGCAAGAGATGTGATATCCAAATCCTTCCCATTCCAATCCTGAGACCCTTCCTATAACATGAGATGTGATATCCAACTCCTTCCCATTCCAACCTGAGACACTTCCTATAGCATAGGGATATCCAACTCCTTCCCAATCCAATCCGGAGACCCTTCCGATAGCAGATATGTGATATTTCAATGCTTATACGAAACCTGAGACCCTTCCTATGGCATGATATGTGATATCCAACTCCTTGCCATTCAAATCCTGAGACCCTTCCTATAGCATGAGAAGGGATATCCAACTCCTTCCCATCCCAATCCTGAGACTTCTCCGATAGCAGAGATGTGATATCTCAATGCTTATACCAAACCTGAGACTCTTCCTATAACATGAGATGTGATATCTAACTCCTTCCCGTTCCAAACCTGAGACCCTTCCTATAGCTTGAGATGTGATATCCAACTCCTTCCCATTCCAATCCTGAGACCCTTCCTATAACATGAGATGTGATGTCTCAATGCTTCTAATACCAAACCTGAGATCTTTCCTATAACATGAGATGTGATATCCAACTCCTTCCCATTCCAATCCTGAGACCCTTCCTATAGCATTAGATGTGCTATCTCAATGCTTATACCAAACCTGAGACCCTTCCTAAAGCTTGAGATGTGATATCCAACTCCTTCCCATTCCAATCCTGAGACCCTTCCTATAGCATGAGATGTGATATCTCAAGGCCTCTAATACCAAACCTGAGATCCTTCCTCTAACATGAAATGTGATATCCAACTCCTTCCCCTTCCAAACCTGAGAGCCTTCCTATAGCATGAGATATGATATCCAAGTCCTTCCCATTCCAATCCTGAGACCCTTTCTATAACATGAAATGTGATACCCAACTCCTTCCCATTCCAACCTGAGACCCTTCCTATAGCATGAGATGGGATATCCAACTCCTTCCAAATCCAATACTGATACCCTTCCAATAGCATGAGATGTGATATCCCAATGCTTCTACCAAACCTGAGACCCATACTATGGCAGAAGATGTGATATCAAACTCCTTCCCATTCCAATCCTGAGACCCTTCCTATAGGTTGAGATGTGATATCCAACTCCTTCCCATTCCAATTCTGAGACCCTTCCTATACTATGAGACTTGATATCTCAATGCTTCTAATACCAAACCTGAGACCCGTCCTATAACATGAGATGTGATATCCAAATCCTTCCCCTTCCAAACCTTAGACCCTTCCTTTATCATGAGATGTGATATCCAATTCCTTCCCATTCCAATCCTGAGACCCTTCCGATATCATGAGAGTTGTTATCTCAATGCTTCTAATATCAAACTTGAGACCCTCCCTATAGCATGAGATGTGACATCCAAGTCTTCCCCATTCCAATCCTGAGACCCTTCCTATAGCATGAGATGTGATATCTCAATGCTTCTAATACCAAACCTGAGACCCTTCCTATAACATGAGATGGGATATCCAACTCCTTCCCATTCCAATCCTGAGACCCTACCGATAGCAGAGATGTGATATCTCAATGCGTATAGCAAACCTGAGACCCTTCCTATGGCCTGAGATGTCATATACAACTCCTTCCCAATCCAATCCTGAGACCCTTCCTATAGCATGAGATGTGATATCTCAATGCTTATACCAAATCTGAGACCCTTCCTATAGCATGAGATGTGATATCCAACTCCTTCCCATTCCAATCCTGAGACCCTTCCTATAGCATGAGATGTGATATCTCAATGCTTCTAATACCAAACCTGAGATCCTTCCTATAACATGAGATGTGATATCCAACTCCTTCCCATTCCAATTCTGAGACCCTTATGATAGCATGAGATGTGATATCTCAATGCCTCTAATACCAAACCTGAGATACTTCCGATAGCATGAGATGTGATATCTCAATGCTTCTAATACCAAACCTGAGATCCTTCCTATAACATGATATGTGATTTCCAAATCCTTCCCCTTCCAAACCTGAGACCCTCCCTTTAGCATGAGATGTGATATACAACTCCTTCCCATTCCAATCCTGAGACCCTTCCGATATCATGAGATTTGTTATCTCAATGCTTCTAATATCAAACTTGAGACCTTCCCTATAGCATGAGATGTGATATCTCAATGCTTCTAATACCAAACCTGAGACCCATACTATGGCATAAAATGTGATATCAAACTCCTTCCCATTCCAATCCTGAGACCCTTCCTATAGCTTGAGATGTGATATCCAACTCCTTCCCATTCCAATTCTGAGACCCTTCCTATACCATGAGACTTGATATCTCAATGCTTCTAATACCAAACCTGAGACCCGTCCTATAACATGAGATGTGATATCCAAATCCTTCCCCTTCCAAACCTTAGACCCTTCCTTTATCATGAGATGTGATATCCAACTCCTTCCCATTCCAATCCTGAGACCCTTCCGATATCATGAGATTTGTTATCTCAATGCTTCTAATATCAAACTTGAGACCTTCCCTATAGCATGAGATGTGATATCTCAATGCTTCTAATACCAAACCTGAGACGCTTCCTATAACATGAGATGGGATATCCAACTCCTTCCCATTCCAATCCTGAGACCCTTTCGATAGCAGAGATGTGATATCTCAATGCATATACCAAACCTGAGACCCTTCCTATGGCCTGAGATGTCATATACAACTCCTTCCCAATCCAATCCTGAGACCCTTCCTATAGCATGAGATGTGATATCTCAATGCTTATACCAAATCTGAGACCCTTCCTATAGCATGAGATGTGATATCCAACTCCTTCCCATTCCAATCCTGAGACCCTTCCTATAGCATGAGATGTGATATCTCACTGCTTCTAATACCAAACCTGAGATCCTTCCTATAACATGAGATGTGATATCCAACTCCTTCCCATTCCAATCCTGAGACCCTTATGATAGCATGAGATGTGATATCTCAATGCTTCTAATACCAAACCTGAGATACTTCCGATAGCATGAGATGTGATATCTCAATGCTTCTAATACCAAACCTGAGATACTTCCTATAGCATGAGATGTGATATCTCAAGGCCTCTAATACCAAACCTGAGATCCTTCCTCTAACATGAGATGTGATATCCAACTCCTTCCGGTTCCAAACCTGAGACACTTCCTATAGCATATGTGATATCCAACTCCTTCCCATTCCAAACATGAGACCCTTCCTATAGCAAGAATGTAATATCCAACTCCTACCCATTCCAATCCTGAGACCCTTCCTATAGCAAGAGATGTGATATCCAAATCCTTCCCATTCCAATCCTGAGACCCTTCCTATAACATGAGATGTGATATCCAACTCCTTCCCATTCCAACCTGAGACACTTCCTATAGCATGAGAAGGGATATCCAACTCGTTCCCAATCCAATCCGGAGACCCTTCCGATAGCAGAGATGTGATATCTCAATGCTTATACCAAACCTGAGACCCTTCCTATGGCATGATATGTGATATCCAACTCCTTGCCATTCAAATCCTGAGACCCTTCCTATAGCATGAGAAGGGATATCCAACTCCTTCCCAATCCAATCCTGAGACCCTTCCGATAGCAGAGATGTGATATCTCAACGCTTCTACCAAACCTGAGACTCTTCCTATAACATGAGATGTGATATCCAATTCCTTCCAATTCCAAACCTGAGACCCTTCCTATTGGATGAGATGTGATATCCAACTCCTTCCCATTCCAACCCTGAGACCCTTCCTATACCATGAGATGTGATATCTCAATGCTTCTAATACCAAACCTGGGTCCCGTCCTATAACATGAGATTTGATATCCAAATCCTTCCCCTTCCAAACCTGAGACCCTTCCTTTAGCATGAGATGTGATATCCAAATACTTCCCATTCCAATCCTAAAACCCTTCCTATAGCATGAGATGTGATATCTCAATGTTTCTAATAAAAAACCTGAGACCCTTCCTATAGCAAGAGATGCGATATCCAAATCCTTCCCATTCCAATCCTGAGACCCTTCCTATAACATGAGATGTGATATCCAACTCCTTCCCATTCCAACCTGAGACCCTTCCTATAGCATGAGAAGGGATATCCAACTCCTTCCCAATCCAATCCTGAGACCCTTCCGATAGCAGAGATGTGATATCTCAATGCTTATACCAAACCTGAGACCCTTCCTATGGCATGAGATGTGATATCCAACTCCTTGCCATTCAAATCCTGAGACCCTCCCTATAACAAGAGATGTCATATCCAACTCCTTCCCATTCCAAACCTGAGACCCTTCCTTTAGCATGAGATGTAATATCCAAATTATTCACATTCCAATCCGGAGACCCTTCCTATAGCATGAGATGTGATATCTCAATGCTTCTAATACCAAACATGAGATCCTTCCTATAACTTGAGATGTGATATCCAACTCCTTCCCATTCCAAACCTGAGACCCTTCCGATAGCATGAGATGTGATATCTCAATGCTTCTACCAAACCTGAAACCCTTCCTATAGCATGAGATGTGATATCCAACTCCTTCCCATTCCAATCCTGAGACACTTCCTATAGCATGAGATGTGATATCACAATGCTTCTAATACCAAACCTGAGACCCGTCCTATAACATGAGATGTGATATCCAAATCCTTCCCCTTCCAAACCTTAGACCCTTCCTTTATCATGAGATGTGATATCAAAGTCCTTCCCATTCCATTCCTGAGACCCTTCCTATAGCATGAGATGTGATATCTCAATGCTTCTAATACCAAACCTGAGACCCTTCCTATAACATGAGATGTGATATCCAAGTCCTTCCCATTCCAATCCTGAGACCCTTCCTATAGCATGAGATGTGATATCCTATTCCTTCCCATTCCAATCCTGAGACCCTTCCGATAGCAGAGATGTGATATCTCAATGTTTATACCAAACCTGAGACCCTTCCTATGGCATGAGATGTCATATACAACTCCTTCCCATTCCAATCCTGAGACCCTTCCTATAGCATGAGATGTGATATCTCAATGCTTATACCAAACCTGAGACCCTTCCTATAGCATGAGACGTGATATCCAACTCCTTCCCATTCCAATCCTGATACCCTTCCTATAACATGAGATGTGATGTCTCAATGCTTCAAATACCAAACATGAGATCCTTCCTATGGCATGAGATGTCATATAAAACTCCTTCCCATTCCATTCCTGAGACCCTTCCTATAGCATGAGATATGATATCCAACTCCTTCCCATTCCAATCCTGAGACCCTTCCTATAGCATGAGATGTGATATCTCAATGCTTCTAATAACAAACCTGAGATCCTTCCTATAACATGAGATGTGATATCCAAATCCTTCCCCTTCCAAACCAGAGACCCTCCCTTTAGCATGAGATGTGATATCCAACTCCTTCCCATTCCAATCCTGAGACCGTTCTGATAGCATGAGATGTGATATCACAATGCTTCTAATACCAAACCTGAGATCCTTCCGATAGCATGAGATGTGATATTTCAATTCTTCTAATACCAAACCTGAGATCCTTCCTATAACACGAGATGTGATATTCAAATCCTTCCCCTTCCAAACCTGAGACCCACCCTTTAGCATGAGATGTGATATTCAACTCCTTCCCATTCCAATCCTGAGACCCTTCTGATAGCATGAGATGTTATATCTCAATGCCTCTAATACCAAACCTGAGATTCTACCTCTAACATGAAATGTGATATCCAACTCCTTCCCCTTCCAAACCTGGGAGCCTTCCTATAACATGAGATGTGATATCGAAGTCCTTCCCATTCCAATCCTGAGACCCTTCCTATAACATGAGATGTGATATCCAACTCCTTCCCATTCCAATCCTGAGACCCTTCCTATAGCATGAGATGTCATATACAACTCCTTCCCAATCCAATCCTGAGACCCTTCCTATAGCATGAGATGTGATATCTCAATGCTTATACCAAATCTGAGACCCTTCCTATAGCATGAGATGTGATATCCAACTCCTTCCCATTCCAATCCTGAGACCCTTCCTATAGCATGAGATGTGATATCTCAATGCTTCTAATACCAAACCTGAGATCCTTCCTATAACATGAGATGTGATATCCAACTCCTTCCCATTCCAATCCTGAGACCCTTATGATAGCATGAGATGTGATATCTCAATGCCTCTAATACCAAACCTGAGATACTTCCGATAGCATGAGATGTGATATCTCAATGCTTCTAATACCAAACCTGAGATCCTTCATATAACATGACATGTGATTTCCAAATCCTTCCCCTTCCAAACCTGAGACCCTCCCTTTAGCATGAGATGTGATATCTCAATGCCTCTAATACCAAACCTGAGATCCTACCTCTAACATGAAATGTGATATCCATCTCCTTCCCTTTCCAAACCTGAGACCCTGCCTATAGCATGAGATGTGATATCCAAGTCCTTCCCATTCCAATCCTGAGACCCTTCCTATAGCATGTGATGTGATATCTCAATGCTTATACCAAACCTGAGACCCTTCTTATGGCATGAGATGTCATATACAACTCCTTCCCATTCCAATCCTGAGACCCTTCCTATAGCATGAGATGTGATATCTCAATGCTTATACCAAACCTGAGACCCTTCCTATAGCATGAGATGTGATATCCAACTTCTTCCTATTCCAATCCTGAGACCCTTCCTATAGCATGAGATGTGATATCTCAATGCTTATACCAAACCTGAGACCCTTCCTATAGCATGAGATGTGATATCTCAAGGCCTCTAATACCAAACCTGAGATCCTTCCTCTAACATGAGATGTGATATCCAACTCCTTCCCGTTCCAAACCTGAGACACTTCCTATAGCATATGTGATATCCAACTCCTTCCCATTCCAAACATGAGACCCTTCCTATAGCAAGAATGTAATATCCAACTCCTACCCATTCCAATCCTGAGACCCTTCCTATAGCAAGAGATGTGATATCCAAATCCTTCCCATTCCAATCCTGAGACCCTTCCTATAACATGAGATGTGATATCCAACTCCTTCCCATTCCAACCTGAGACACTTCCTATAGCATGAGAAGGGATATCCAACTCCTTCCCAATCCAATCCGGAGACCCTTCCGATAGCAGAGATGTGATATCTCAATGCTTATACCAAACCTGAGACCCTTCCTATGGCATGATATGTGATATCCAACTCCTTGCCATTCAAATCCTGAGACCCTTCCTATAGCATGAGAAGGGATATCCAACTCCTTCCCAATCCAATCCTGAGACCCTTCCGATAGCAGAGATGTGATATCTCAACGCTTCTGCCAAACCTGAGACCCTTCCTTTAGCATGAGATGTGATATCCAATTCCTTCCCATTCCAAACCTGAGACCCTTCCTATTGAATGAGATGTGATATCCAACTCCTTCCCATTCCAACCCTGAGACCCTTCCTATACCATGAGATGTGATATCTCAATGCTTCTAATACCAAACCTGGGTCCCGTCCTATAACATGAGATATGATATCCAAATCCTTCCCCTTCCAAACCTGAGACCCTTCCTTTAGCATGCGATGTGATATCCAAATACTTCCCATTCCAATCCTAAAACCCTTCCTATAGCATGAGATGTGATATCTCAATGTTTCTAATAAAAAACCTGAGACCCTTCCTATAGCAAGAGATGCGATATCCAAATCCTTCCCATTCCAATCCTGAGACCCTTCCTATAACATGAGATGTGATATCCAACTCCTTCCCATTCCAACCTGAGACCCTTCCTATAGCATGAGAAGGGATATCCAACTCCTTCCCAATCCAATCCTGAGACCCTTCCGATAGCAGAGATGTGATATCTCAATGCTTATACCAAACCTGAGACCCTTCCTATGGCATGAGATGTGATATCCAACTCCTTGCCATTCAAATCCTGAGACCCTCCCTATAACAAGAGATGTCATATCCAACTCCTTCCCATTCCAAACCTGAGACCCTTCCTTTAGCATGAGATGTAATATCCAAATCCTTCACATTCCAATCCGGAGACCCTTCCTATAGCATGAGATGTGATATCTCAATGCTTCTAATACCAAACATGAGATCCTTCCTATAACATGAGATGTGATATCCAACTCCTTCCCATTCCAAACCTGAGACCCTTCCGATAGCATGAGATGTGATATCTCAATGCTTCAAAAACCAAACATGAGAACCATCCTATAACATGAGATGTGAAATCCAAATCCTTCCCTTCCCAAACCTGAGACTCTTCCTATAGCATGAGATGTGATATCTCAATGCTTCTACCAAACCTGAAACCCTTCCTATAGCATGAGATGTGATATCTAACTCCTTCCCATTCCAATCCTGAGACACTTCCTATAGCATGAGATGTGATATCACAATGCTTCTAATACCAAACCTGAGACCCGTAATATAACATGAGATGTGATATCCAAATCCTTCCCCTTCCAAACCTTAGACCCTTCCTTTATCATGAGATGTGATATCCAAGTCCTTCCCATTCCATTCCTGAGACCCTTCCTATAGCATGAGATGTGATATCTCAATGCTTCTAATACCAAACCTGAGACCCTTCCTATAACATGAGATGTGATATCTCAATGCTTATACCAAACCTGAGACCCTTCATATGGCATGAGATGTGATATCCAACTCCTTGCCATTCAAATCCTGAGACCCTCCCTATAACAAGAGATGTCATATCCAACTCCTTCCCATTCCAAACCTGAGACCCTTCCTTTAGCATGAGATGTAATATCCAAATCCTTCACATTCCAATCTGGAGACCCTTCCTATAGCATGAGATGTGATATCTCAATGCTTCTAATACCAAACATGAGATCCTTCCTATAACATGAGATGTGATATCCAACTCCTTCCCATTCCAAACCTGAGACCCTTCCGATAGCATGAGATGTGATATCTCAATGCTTCAAAAACCAAACATGAGAACCATCCTATAACATGAGATGTGAAATCCAAATCCTTCACTTCCCAAACCTGAGACTCTTCCTATAGCATGAGATGTGATATCTCAATGCTTCTACCAAACCTGAAACCCTTCCTATAGCATGAGATGTGATATCTAACTCCTTCCCATTCCAATCCTGAGACACTTACTATAGCATGAGATGTGATATCACAATGCTTCTAATACCAAACCTGAGACCCGTCCTATAACATGAGATGTGATATCCAAATCCTTCCCCTTCCAAACCTTAGACCCTTCCTTTATCATGAGATGTGATATCCAAGTCCTTCCCATTCCATTCCTGAGACCCTTCCTATAGCATGAGATGTGGTATCTAAATGCTTCTAATACCAAACCTGAGACCCTTCCTATAACATGAGATGTGATATCCAAGTCCTTCCCATTCCAATCCTGAGACCCTTCCTATAGCATGAGATGTGATATCCTAGTCCTTCCCATTCCAATCCTGAGACCCTTCCGACAGCAGAGATGTGATATCTCAATGCTTATACCAAACCTGAGACCCTTCCTATGGCATGAGATGTCATATACAACTCCTTCCCATTCCAATCCTGAGACCCTTCCTATAGCATGAGATGTGATATCTCAATGCTTATACCAAACCTGAGACCCTTCCTATAGCATGAGATGTGATATCCAACTCCTTCCCATTCCAATCCTGATACCCTTCCTATAACATGAGATGTGATGTCTCAATGCTTCTAATACCAAAGGTGAGATCCTTCCTATGGCATGAGATGTCATATAAAACTCCTTCCCATTCCATTCCTGAGACCCTTCCTATAGCATGAGATATGATATCCAACTCCTTCCCATTCCAATCCTGAGACCCTTCCTATAGCATGAGATGTGATATCTCAATGCTTCTAATAACAAACCTGAGATCCTTCCTATAACATGAGATGTGATATCCAAATCCTTCCCCTTCCAAACCAGAGACCCTCCCTTTAGCATGAGATGTGATATCCAACTCCTTCCCATTCCAATCCTGAGACCGTTCCGATAGCATGAGATGTGATATCTCAATGCTTCTAATACCAAACCTGAGATCCTTCCGATAGCATGAGATGTGATATTTCAATTCTTCTAATACCAAACCTGAGATCCTTCCTATAACACGAGATGTGATATTCAAATCCTTCCCCTTCCAAACCTGAGACCCTCCCTTTAGCATGAGATGTGATATCCAACTCCTTCCCATTCCAATCCTGAGACCCTTCTGATAGCATGAGATGTTATATCTCAATGCCTCTAATACCAAACCTGAGATTTTACCTCTAACATGAAATGTGATATCCAACTCCTTCCCCTTCCAAACCTGGGAGCCTTCCTATAACATGAGATGTGATATCGAAGTCCTTCCCATTCCAATCCTGAGACCCTTCCTATAACATGAGATGTGATATCCAACTCCTTCCCATTCCAATCCTGAGACCCTTCCTATAGCATGAGATGTGATGTCTCAATGCTTCTAATACCAAATCTGAGATCCTTCCTATAACATGATATGTGATATCCAACTCCTTCCATTCCAATCCTGAGACCCTTCCTATAGCATGGGATGTGATATTTCAATGCTTATACCAAACCTGAGACCCTTCCTATAGCATGAGATGTGATATCCAAATCCTTCCCATTCCAATCGTGAGACCCTTCCTATAGCATGAGATGTGATATCTCAATGCCTCTAATACCAAACCTGAGATCCTTCCTCTAACATGAAATGTGATATCCAAACCCTTCCCTTTCCAAACCTGAGAGCCTACCTATAGCATGAGATGTGATATCCAACTCCTTCCCATTCCAATCCTGAGACCCTTCCTATAGCATGAGATGTGATATCTCAATGCTTATACCAAACCTGAGACCCTTCCTATAGCATGAGATGTGATATCCAAATCCTTCCCATTCCAATCCTGAGACCCTTCCTATAGCATGAGATGTGATATCTCAATGCCTCTAATACCAAACCTGAGATCCTTCCTTGAACATGAAATGTGATATCCCACTCCTTCCCTTTCCAAACCTGAGAGTCTACCTATAGCATGAGATGTGATATCCAAGTCCTTCCCATTCCAATCCTTAGACACTTCCTACAGCATGAGATGTGATATCTCAATGATTCTATTACCAAACCTGAGACCCGTCCTATAACATGAGATGGGATATCCAACTCCTTCCCATTTCAATCCTGAGAAACTTCTGATAGCAGAGATGTGATATCTCAATGCTTAGACCAAACCTGAGACCCTTCCTATAACATGAGATGTGATATCCAACTCCTTCCCGTTCCAAACCTGAGACCCTTTCTATAGCAAGAATCTAATATCCAACTCATTCCCATTCCAATCCTGAGACCATTCCTATAGCATGAGATGTGATATCTCAATGCTTCTAATATCAAACCTGAGATCCTTCCTATGACATGAGATGTGATATCCAATTCCTTCCCATTCCAAACCTGAGACCCTTCCTATAGCATGAGATGTGATATCTCAATGCTTCTAATACCAAACCTGAGATCCTTCCTTTAACATGAGATGTGATATCCAAATCCTTCCCCTTCCAAACCAGAGACCCTCCCTTCAGCATGAGACGTGATATCCAACTCCTCTCCATTCCAATCCTGAGACATTTCTGATAGCATGAGATGTGATATCTCAATGCCTCTAATACCAAACCTGAGATCCTACCTCTAACATGAAATGTGATATCCAACTCCTTCCCCTTGCAAACCTGAGAGCCTTCCTATAGCATGAGATGTGATATCGAATTATTTCCCATTCCAATCCTGAGACCCTTCCTATAACATGAGATGTGATATCCAACTCCTTCCCATTCCAACCTGAGACCCTTCCAATAGCATGAGATGGGATAGCCAACTACTTCCAAATCCAATCCTGATACCCTTCCGATAGCATGAGATGTGATATCTCAATCCCTCTAATACCAAACCTGAGATCCTTCCTATAACATGAGATGTGATATCAAAATCCTTCCCCTTCCAAACCTGAGACCCTCCCTTTAGCATGAGATGTGATATCCAACTCCTTCCCATTCCAATCCTGAGACCCTTCTGATAGCATGAGATGTGATATTCAATGCCTCTAATACCAAACCTGAGATCTTACCTCTAACATGAAATGTGATATCCAACTCCTTCCCTTTCCAAACGTGAGAGCCTCCCTATAGCATGAGATGGGATATTCAAGTCCTTCCCATTCCAATCCTGAGACCCTTCCTATAGCATGAGATGTGATATCTCAATGCTTCTAATACCAAACCTGAGACCCTTCCTATAACATAAGATGGGATATCCAACTCCTTCCCATTCCAATCCCGAGACCCTTCTGATAGCAGAGATGTGATATCTCAATGCTGATACCAAACCTGAGACCCTTCCTATAGCATGAGATGTGATATCCAACTCCTTCCCATTCCAATCCTGAGACCCTTTCTATAACATGAGATGTGATGTCTCAATGCTTCTAATACCAAACCTGAGATCCTTCCTATGGCATGAGATGTCATATAAAACTCCTTCCCATTCCATTCCTGAGACCCTTCCTATAGCATGAGATGTGATATCCAACTCCTTCCCATTCCAATCCTGAGACCCTTCCTATAGCATGAGATGTGATATCCAAATCCTTCCCATTCCAATCGTGAGACCCTTCCTATAGCATGAGATGTGATATCCAAAACCTTCCCTTTCCAAAACTGAGAGCCTACCTATAGCATGAGATGTGATATCCAACTCCTTCCCATTCCAATCCTGAGACCCTTCCTATAGCATGAGATGTGATATCTCAATGCTTCTAATACCAAACCTGAGACCCTTCCTATAACATAAGATGGGATATCCAACTCCTTCCCATTCCAATCCTGAGACCCTTCCGATAGCAGAGATGTGATATCTCAATGCTGATACCAAACCTGAGACCCTTCCTATGGCATGAGATGTCATATACAACTCCTTCCCATTCCAATCCTGAGACCCTTCCTATAGCATGAGATGTGATATCTCAATGCTTATACCAAACCTGAGACCCTTCCTATAGCATGAGATCTGATATCCAACTCCTTCCCATTCCAATCCTGAGACCCTTCCTATAACATGAGATGTGATGTCTCAATGCTTCTAATACCAAACCTGAGATCCTTCCTATGGCATGAGATGTCATATAAAACTCCTTCCCATTCCATTCCTGAGACCCTTCCTATAGCATGAGATGTGATATCCAACTCCTTCCCATTCCAATCCTGAGACCCTTCCTACAGCATGAGATGTGATATCCAAATCCTTCCCATTCCAATCGTGAGACCCTTCCTATAGCATGAGATGTGATATCCAAAACCTTCCCTTTCCAAAACTGAGAGCCTACCTATAGCATGAGATGTGATATCCAACTCCTTCCCATTCCAATCCTGAGACCCTTCCTATAGCATGAGATGTGATATCTCAATGCTTATACCAAACCTGAGACCCTTCCTATAGCATGAGATGTGATATCCAAATCCTTCCCCTTCTAAACCTGGGAGCCTTCCTATAACATGAGATGTGATATCGAAGTGCTTCCCATTCCAATCCTGAGAGCCTTCCTATAACATGAGATGTGATATCCAACTCCTTCCCATTCCAATCCTGAGACCCTTACTATAGCATGAGATGTGATGTCTCAATGCTTCTAATACCAAATCTGAGATCCTTCCTATAACATGAGATGTGATATCCAACTCCTTCCCTTTGCAATCTTGAGACCGTTTCTATAGCATGAGATGTGATATCTCAATGCTTATACCAAACCTGAGACCCTTCCTATAGCATGAGATGTGATATCCAAATCCTTCCCATTCCAATCGTGAGACCCTTCCTATAGCATGAGATGTGATATCTCAATGCCTCTAATACCAAACCTGAGATCCTACCTCTAAAATGAAATTTGATATGCAACTCCTTCCCCTTCCAAACCTGATAGCCTTCCTATAGCATGAGATGTGATATCCAAGTCCTTCCCATTCCAATCCTGATACCCTTCCTATAACATGAGATGTGATATCCAATTCCTTCCCATTCCAACCTGAGACCCTTCCTATAGCATGAGATTGGATATTCAACTCCTTCCAAATCCAATCCTGATACCCTTCCGATAGCATGAGATGTGATATCCCAATGCTTCTACAAAACCTGAGACCCATACCATGGCATGAGATGTGATATCAAACTCCTTCCCATTCCAATCCTGACACCCTTCCTATAGCTTGAGATGTGATATCCAGCTCCTTCCCATTCCAATTCTGAGACCCGTCCTATACCATGGGACTTGATATCTCAATGCTTCTAATACCAAACCTGAGACCGGTCCTATAACATGAGATGTGATATCCAAATCCTTCCCCTTCCAAACCTTAGACCCTTCCTTTATCATGAGATGTGATATCCAAGTCGTTCCCATTCCAATCCTGAGACCCTTCCTATAGCATGAGATGTGATATCTCAATGCTTCTAATACCAAACCTGAGACCCTTGCTATAACATGAGATGTGATATTCAAGTCCTTCCCATTCCAATCCTGAGACCCTTCCTATAGCATGAGATGTGATATCTCAATGCTTCTAATACCAAACCTGAGACCCTTCCTATAATGAGATGGGATATCCAACTCCTTCCCATTCCAATCCTGAGACCCTTCCGATAGCAGAGATGTGATATCTAAATGCTTATACCAAACCTGAGACCCTTCCTATGGCATGAGATGTCAAATACAACTCCTTCCGATTCCAATCCTGAGACCCTTCCTATAGCATGATATGTGATATCTCAATGCTTCTAATAATAAACCTGAGATCCTTCCTATAACATGAGATGTGATATCCAACTCCTTCCCATTCCAAACCTGAGACCCTTCCGATTGCATGAGATGTGACATCAAACTCCTTCCCATTCCAATCCTGAGATAGCTTGAGATGTGATATCCAACTCCTTCCCATTCCAATCCTGAGACCCTTCCTATACCATGAGATGTGATATCTCAATGCTTCTAATACCAAACCTGACACCCGTCCTAAAACATGAGATGTGAGATCCAAATCCTTCCCCTTCCAAACCTGAGATCTTTCCTTTAGCATGAGATGTGATATCCAACTCCTTCCCATTCCAATCCTGAGACCCTTCCTATAGCATGATATGTGATATCACAATTTTTCTAATACCAAACCTGAGATCCTTCCTATAACATGAGATGTGTATCCAACTCCTTCCCATTCCAAACCTGAGACCCTTCCTATAGCCTGAGATGTGATATCTCAATGCTTCTAATACCAAACCTGAGATCCTTCCTATGACATGAGATGTGATATCCAATTCCTTCCCATTCCAAACCTGAGACCCTTCCTATAGCATGAGATGTGATATCTCAATGCTTCTAATACCAAACCTGAGATCCTTCCTATAACATGAGATGTGATATCCAAATCCTTCCCCTTCCAAACCAGAGACCCTCCCTTTAGCATGAGATGTGATATCCAACTCCTTCCCATTCCAATCCTGAGACATTTCTGATAGCATGAGATGTGATATCTCAATGCCTCTAATACCAAACCTGAGATCCTACCTCTAACATGAAATGTGATATCCAACTCCTTCCCCTTGCAAACCTGAGAGCCTTCCTATAGCATGAGATGTGATATCGAAGTATTTCCCATTCCAATCCTGAGACCCTTCCTATAACATGAGATGTGATATCCAACTCCTTCCCATTCCAACCTGAGACCCTTCCTATAGCATGAGATGGGATATCCAACTACTTCCAAATCCAATCCTGATACCCTTCCGATAGCATGAGATGTGATATCTCAATCCCTCTAATACCAAACCTGAGATCCTTCCTATAACATGAGATGTGATATCAAAATCCTTCCCCTTCCAAACCTGAGACCCTCCCTTTAGCATGAGATGTGATATCCAACTCCTTCCCATTCCAATCCTGAGACCCTTCTGATAGCATGAGATGTGATATTCAATGCCTCTAATACCAAACCTGAGATCCTACCTCTAACATGAAATGTGATATCCAACTCCTTCCCTTTCCAAACGTGAGAGCCTCCCTATAGCATGAGATGGGATATTCAAGTCCTTCCCATTCCAATCCTGAGACCCTTCCTATAGCATGAGATGTGATATCTCAATGCTTCTAATACCAAACCTGAGACCCTTCCTATAACATAAGATGGGATATCCAACTCCTTCCCATTCCAATCCCGAGACCCTTCCGATAGCAGAGATGTGATATCTCAATGCTGATACCAAACCTGAGACCCTTCCTATGGCATGAGATGTCATATACAACTCCTTCCCATTCCAATCCTGAGACCCTTCCTATAGCATGAGATGTGATATCTCAATGCTTATACCAAACCTGAGACCCTTCCTATAGCATGAGATGTGATATCCAACTCCTTCCCATTCCAATCCTGAGACCCTTTCTATAAAATGAGATGTGATGTCTCAATGCTTCTAATACCAAACCTGAGATCCTTCCTATGGCATGAGATGTCATATAAAACTCCTTCCCATTCCATTCCTGAGACCCTTCCTATAGCATGAGATGTGATATCCAACTCCTTCCCATTCCAATCCTGAGACCCTTCCTATAGCATGAGATGTGATATCCAAATCCTTCCCATTCCAATCGTGAGACCCTTCCTATAGCATGAGATGTGATATCCAAAACCTTCCATTTCCAAAACTGAGAGCCTACCTATAGCATGAGATGTGATATCCAACTCCTTCCCATTCCAATCCTGAGACCCTTCCTATAGCATGAGATGTGATATCTCAATGGTTCTAATACCAAACCTGAGACCCTTCCTATAACATAAGATGGGATATCCAACTCCTTCCCATTCCAATCCTGAGACCCTTCCGATAGCAGAGATGTGATATCTCAATGCTGATACCAAACCTGAGACCCTTCCTATGGCATGAGATGTCATATACAACTCCTTCCCATTCCAATCCTGAGACCCTTCCTATAGCATGAGATGTGATATCTCAATGCTTATACCAAACCTGAGACCCTTCCTATAGCATGAGATGTGATATCCAACTCCTTCCCATTCCAATCCTGAGACCCTTCCTATAACATGAGATGTGATGTCTCAATGCTTCTAATACCAAACCTGAGATCCTTCCTATGGCATGAGATGTCATATAAAACTCCTTCCCATTCCATTCCTGAGACCCTTCCTATAGCATGAGATGTGATATCCAACTCCTTCCCATTCCAATCCTGAGACCCTTCCTATAGCATGAGATGTGATATCCAAATCCTTCCCATTCCAATTGTGAGACCCTTCCTATAGCATGAGATGTGATATCCAAAACCTTCCCTTTCCAAAACTGAGAGCCTACCTATAGCATGAGATGTGATATCCAACTCCTTCCCATTCCAATCCTGAGACCCTTCCTATAGCATGAGATGTGATATCTCAATGCCTCTAATACCAAACCTGAGATCCTACCTCTAACATGAAATGTGATATCCAACTCCTTCCCCTTCTAAACCTGGGAGCCTTCCTATAACATGAGATGTGATATCGAAGTGCTTCCCATTCCAATCCTGAGAGCCTTCCTATAACATGAGATGTGATATCCAACTCCTTCCCATTCCAATCCTGAGACCCTTACTATAGCATAAGATGTGATGTCTCAATGCTTCTAATACCAAATCTGAGATCCTTCCTATAACATGAGATGTGATATCCAACTCCTTCCCTTTGCAATCTTGAGACCGTTTCTATAGCATGAGATGTGATATCTCAATGCTTATACCAAACCTGAGACCCTTCCTATAGCATGAGATGTGATATCCAAATCCTTCCCATTCCAATCGTGAGACCCTTCCTATAGCATGAGATGTGATATCTCAATGCCTCTAATACCAAACCTGAGATCCTACCTCTAAAATGAAATTTGATATGCAACTCCTTCCCCTTCCAAACCTGATAGCCTTCCTATAGCATGAGATGTGATATCCAAGTCCTTCCCATTCCAATCCTGATACCCTTCCTATAACATGAGATGTGATATCCAATTCCTTCCCATTCCAACCTGAGACCCTTCCTATAGCATGAGATGGGATATCCAACTCCTTCCAAATCCAATCCTGGTACCCTTCCGATAGCATGAGATGTGATATCCCAATGCTTCTACAAAACCTGAGACCCATACCATGGCATGAGATGTGATATCAAACTCCTTCCCATTCCAATCCTGACACCCTTCCTATAGCTTGAGATGTGATATCCAGCTCCTTCCCATTCCAATTCTGAGACCCGTCCTATACCATGGGACTTGATATCTCAATGCTTCTAATACCAAACCTGAGACCGGTCCTATAACATGAGATGTGATATCCAAATCCTTCCCCTTCCAAACCTTAGACCCTTCCTTTATCATGAGATGTGATATCCAAGTCGTTCCCATTCCAATCCTGAGACCCTTCCTATAGCATGAGATGTGATATCTCAATGCTTCTAATACCAAACCTGAGACCCTTGCTATAACATGAGATGTGATATTGAAGTCCTTCCCATTCCAATCCTGAGACCCTTCCTATAGCATGAGATGTGATATCTCAATGCTTCTAATACAAAACCTGAGACCCTTCCTATAATGAGATGGGATATCCAACTCCTTCCCATTCCAATCCTGAGACCCTTCCGATAGCAGAGATGTGATATCTCAATGCTTATACCAAACCTGAGACCCTTCCTATGGCATGAGATGTCAAATACAACTCCTTCCGATTCCAATCCTGAGACCCTTCCTATAGCATGAGATGTGATATCTCAATGTTTCTAATAATAAACCTGAGATCCTTCCTATAACATGAGATGTGATATCCAACTCCTTCCCATTCCAAACCTGAGACCCTTCCGATTGCATGAGATGTGATATCAAACTCCTTCCCACTCCAATCCTGAGATAGCTTGAGATGTGATATCCAACTCCTTCCCATTCCAATCCTGAGACCCTTCCTATACCATGAGATGTGATATCTCAATGCTTCTAATACCAAACCTGACACCCGTCCTAAAACATGAGATGTGAGATCCAAATCCTTCCCCTTCCAAACCTGAGATCTTTCCTTTAGCATGAGATGTGATATCCAACTCCTTCCCATTCCAATCCTGAGACCCTTGCTATAGCATGATATGTGATATCACAATTTTTCTAATACCAAACCTGAGATCCTTCCTATAACATGAGATGTGTATCCAACTCCTTCCCATTCCAAACCTGAGACCCTTCCTATAGCCTGAGATGTGATATCTCAATGCTTCTAATACCAAACCTGAGATCCTTCCTATGACATGAGATGTGATATCCAATTACTTCCCATTCTAAACCTGAGACCCTTCCTATAGCATGAGATGTGATATCTCAATGCTTCTAATACCAAACCTGAGATCCTTCCTATAACATGAGATGTGATATCCAAATCCTTCCCCTTCCAAACCAGAGACCCTCCCTTTAGCATGAGATGTGATATCCAACTCCTTCCCATTCCAATCCTGAGACATTTCTGATAGCATGAGATGTGATATCTCAATGCCTCTAATACCAAACCTGAGATCCTACCTCTAACATGAAATGTGATATCCAACTCCTTCCCCTTGCAAACCTGAGAGCCTTCCTATAGCATGAGATGTGATATCGAAGTATTTCCCATTCCAATCCTGAGACCCTTCCTATAACATGAGATGTGATATCCAACTCCTTCCCATTCCAACCTGAGACCCTTCCTATAGCATGAGATGGGATATCCAACTACTTCCAAATCCAATCCTGATACCCTTCCGATAGCATGAGATGTGATATCTCAATCCCTCTAATACCAAACCTGAGATCCTTCCTATAACATGAGATGTGATATCAAAATCCTTCCCCTTCCAAACCTGAGACCCTCCCTTTAGCATGAGATGTGATATCCAACTCCTTCCCATTCCAATCCTGAGACCCTTCTGATAGCATGAGATGTGATATTCAATGCCTCTAATACCAAACCTGAGATCCTACCTCTAACATGAAATGTGATATCCAACTCCTTCCCTTTCCAAACGTGAGAGCCTCCCTATAGCATGAGATGGGATATTCAAGTCCTTCCCATTCCAATCCTGAGACCCTTCCTATAGCATGAGATGTGATATCTCAATGCTTCTAATACCAAACCTGAGACCCTTCCTATAACATAAGATGGGATATCCAACTCCTTCCCATTCCAATCCCGAGACCCTTCCGATAGCAGAGATGTGATATCTCAATGCTGATACCAAACCTGAGACCCTTCCTATGGCATGAGATGTCATATACAACTCCTTCCCATTCCAATCCTGAGACCCTTCCTATAGCATGAGATGTGATATCTAAATGCTTATACCAAACCTGAGACCCTTCCTATAGCATGAGATGTGATATCCAACTCCTTCCCATTCCAATCCTGAGACCCTTTCTATAACATGAGATGTGATGTCTCAATGCTTCTAATACCAAACCTGAGATCCTTCCTATGGCATGAGATGTCATATAAAACTCCTTCCCATTCCATTCCTGAGACCCTTCCTATAGCATGAGATGTGATATCCAACTCCTTCCCATTCCAATCCTGAGACCCTTCCTATAGCATGAGATGTGATATCCAAATCCTTCCCATTCCAATCGTGAGACCCTTCCTATAGCATGAGATGTGATATCCAAAACCTTCCCTTTCCAAAACTGAGAGCCTACCTATAGCATGAGATGTGATATCCAACTCCTTCCCATTCCAATCCTGAGACCCTTCCTATAGCATGAGATGTGATATCTCAATGCTTCTAATACCAAACCTGAGACCCTTCCTATAACATAAGATGGGATATCCAACTCCTTCCCATTCCAATCCTGAGACCCTTCCTATAGCATGAGATGTGATATCCAAATCCTTCCCATTCCAATCGTGAGACCCTTCCTATAGCATGAGATGTGATATCCAAAACCTTCCCTTTCCAAAACTGAGAGCCTACCTATAGCATGAGATGTGATATCCAACTCCTTCCCATTCCAATCCTGAGACCCTTCCTATAGCATGAGATGTGATATCTCAATGCTTATACCAATCCTGAGACCCTTCCTATAGCATGAGATGTGATATCCAAATCCTTCCCCTTCCAAACCTGAGACCCTCCCTTTAGCATGAGATGTGATATCCAACTCCTTCCCATTCCAATCCTGAGACCCTTCTGATAGCATGAGATGTTATATCTCAATGCCTCTAATACCAAACCTGAGATCCTACCTCTAACATGAAATGTGATATCCAACTCCTTCCCCTTCTAAACCTGGGAGCCTTCCTATAACATGAGATGTGATATCGAAGTGCTTCCCATTCCAATCCTGAGAGCCTTCCTATAACATGAGATGTGATATCCAACTCCTTCCCATTCCAATCCTGAGACCCTTACTATAGCATGAGATGTGATGTCTCAATGCTTCTAATACCAAATCTGAGATCCTTCCTACAACATGAGATGTGATATCCAACTCCTTCCCTTTGCAATCTTGAGACCGTTTCTATAGCATGAGATGTGATATCTCAATGCTTATACCAAACCTGAGACCCTTCCTATAGCATGAGATGTGATATCCAAATCCTTCCCATTCCAATCGTGAGACCCTTCCTATAGCATGAGATGTGATATCTCAATGCCTCTAATACCAAACCTGAGATCCTACCTCTAAAATGAAATTTGATATGCAACTCCTTCCCCTTCCAAACCTGATAGCCTTCCTATAGCATGAGATGTGATATCCAAGTCCTTCCCATTCCAATCCTGATACCCTTCCTATAACATGAGATGTGATATCCAATTCCTTCCCATTCCAACCTGAGACCCTTCCTATAGCATGAGATGGGATATCCAACTCCTTCCAAATCCAATCCTGGTACCCTTCCGATAGCATGAGATGTGATATCCCAATGCTTCTACAAAACCTGAGACCCATACCATGGCATGAGATGTGATATCAAACTCCTTCCCATTCCAATCCTGACACCCTTCCTATAGCTTGAGATGTGATATCCAGCTCCTTCCCATTCCAATTCTGAGACCCGTCCTATACCATGGGACTTGATATCTCAATGCTTCTAATACCAAACCTGAGACCGGTCCTATAACATGAGATGTGATATCCAAATCCTTCCCCTTCCAAACCTTAGACCCTTCCTTTATCATGAGATGTGATATCCAAGTCGTTCCCATTCCAATCCTGAGACCCTTCCTATAGCATGAGATGTGATATCTCAATGCTTCTAATACCAAACCTGAGACCCTTGCTATAACATGAGATGTGATATTGAAGTCCTTCCCATTCCAATCCTGAGACCCTTCCTATAGCATGAGATGTGATATCTCAATGCTTCTAATACCAAACCTGAGACCCTTCCTATAATGAGATGGGATATCCAACTCCTTCCCATTCCAATCCTGAGACCCTTCCGATAGCAGAGATGTGATATCTCAATGCTTATACCAAACCTGAGACCCTTCCTATGGCATGAGATGTCAAATACAACTCCTTCCGATTCCAATCCTGAGACCCTTCCTATAGCATGAGAAGTGATATCTCAATGTTTCTAATAATAAACCTGAGATCCTTCCTATAACATGAGATGTGATATCCAACTCCTTCCCATTCCAAACCTGAGACCCTTCCGATTGCATGAGATGTGATATCAAACTCCTTCCCATTCCAATCCTGAGATAGCTTGAGATGTGATATCCAACTCCTTCCCATTCCAATCCTGAGACCCTTCCTATACCATGAGATGTGATATCTCAATGCTTCTAATACCAAACCTGACACCCGTCCTAAAACATGAGATGTGAGATCCAAATCCTTCCCCTTCCAAACCTGAGATCTTTCCTTTAGCATGAGATGTGATATCCAACTCCTTCCCATTCCAATCCTGAGACCCTTCCTATAGCATGATATGTGATATCACAATTTTTCTAATCCAAACCTGAGATCCTTCCTATAACATGAGATGTGTATCCAACTCCTTCCCATTCCAAACCTGAGACCCTTCCTATAGCCTGAGATGTGATATCTCAATGCTTCTAATACCAAACCTGAGATCCTTCCTATGACATGAGATGTGATATCCAATTACTTCCCATTCCAAACCTGAGACCCTTCCTATAGCATGAGATGTGATATCTCAATGCTTCTAATACCAAACCTGAGATCCTTCCTATAACATGAGATGTGATATCCAAATCCTTCCCCTTCCAAACCAGAGACCCTCCCTTTAGCATGAGATGTGATATCCAACTCCTTCCCATTCCAATCCTGAGACATTTCTGATAGCATGAGATGTATTATCTCAATGCCTCTAATACCAAACCTGAGATCCTACCTCTAACATGAAATGTGATATCCAACTCCTTCCCCTTGCAAACCTGAGAGCCTTCCTATAGCATGAGATGTGATATCGAAGTATTTCCCATTCCAATCCTGAGACCCTTCCTATAACATGAGATGTGATATCCAACTCCTTCCCATTCCAACCTGAGACCCTTCCTATAGCATGAGATGGGATATCCAACTACTTCCAAATCCAATCCTGATACCCTTCCGATAGCATGAGATGTGATATCTCAATCCCTCTAATACCAAACCTGAGATCCTTCCTATAACATGAGATGTGATATCAAAATCCTTCCCCTTCCAAACCTGAGACCCTCCCTTTAGCATGAGATGTGATATCCAACTCCTTCCCATTCCAATCCTGAGACCCTTCTGATAGCATGAGATGTGATATTCAATGCCTCTAATACCAAACCTGAGATCCTACCTCTAACATGAAATGTGATATCCAACTCCTTCCCTTTCCAAACGTGAGAGCCTCCCTATAGCATGAGATGGGATATTCAAGTCCTTCCCATTCCAATCCTGAGACCCTTCCTATAGCATGAGATGTGATATCTCAATGCTTCTAATACCAAACCTGAGACCCTTCCTATAACATAAGATGGGATATCCAACTCCTTCCCATTCCAATCCCGAGACCCTTCCGATAGCAGAGATGTGATATCTCAATGCTGATACCAAACCTGAGACCCTTCCTATGGCATGAGATGTCATATACAACTCCTTCCCATTCCAATCCTGAGACCCTTCCTATAGCATGAGATGTGATATCTCAATGCTTATACCAAACCTGAGACCCTTCCTATAGCATGAGATGTGATATCCAACTCCTTCCCATTCCAATCCTGAGACCCTTTCTATAACATGAGATGTGATGTCTCAATGCTTCTAATACCAAACCTGAGATCCTTCCTATGGCATGAGATGTCATATAAAACTCCTTCCCATTCCATTCCTGAGACCCTTCCTATAGCATGAGATGTGATATCCAACTCCTTCCCATTCCAATCCTGAGACCCTTCCTATAGCATGAGATGTGATATCCAAATCCTTCCCATTCCAATCGTGAGACCCTTCCTATAGCATGAGATGTGATATCCAAAACCTTCCCTTTCCAAAACTGAGAGCCTACCTATAGCATGAGATGTGATATCCAACTCCTTCCCATTCCAATCCTGAGACCCTTCCTATAGCATGAGATGTGATATCTCAATGCTTCTAATACCAAACCTGAGACCCTTCCTATAACATAAGATGGGATATCCAACTCCTTCCCATTCCAATCCTGAGACCCTTCCGATAGCAGAGATGTGATATCTCAATGCTGATACCAAACCTGAGACCCTTCCTATGGCATGAGATGTCATATACAACTCCTTCCCATTCTAATCCTGAGACCCTTCCTATAGCATGAGATGTGATATCTCAATGCTTATACCAAACCTGAGACCCTTCCTATAGCATGAGATGTGATATCCAACTCCTTCCCATTCCAATCCTGAGACCCTTCCTATAACATGAGATGTGATGTCTCAATGCTTCTAATACCAAACCTGAGATCCTTCCTATGGCATGAGATGTCATATAAAACTCCTTCCCATTCCATTCCTGAGACCCTTCCTATAGCATGAGATGTGATATCCAACTCCTTCCCATTCCAATCCTGAGACCCTTCCTATAGCATGAGATGTGATATCCAAATCCTTCCCATTCCAATCGTGAGACCCTTCCTATAGCATGAGATGTGATATCCAAAACCTTCCCTTTCCAAAACTGAGAGCCTACCTATAGCATGAGATGTGATATCCAACTCCTTCCCATTCCAATCCTGAGACCCTTCCTATAGCATGAGATGTGATATCTCAATGCTTATACCAAACCTGAGACCCTTCCTATAGCATGAGATGTGATATCCAAATCCTTCCCATTCCAATCCTGAGACCCTTCCTATAGCATGAGATGTGATATCCAAATCCTTCCCCTTCCAAACCTGAGACCCTCCCTTTAGCATGAGATGTGATATCCAACTCCTTCCCATTCCAATCCTGAGACCCTTCTGATAGCATGAGATGTTATATCTCAATGCCTCTAATACCAAACCTGAGATCCTACCTCTAACATGAAATGTGATATCCAACTCCTTCCCCTTCTAAACCTGGGAGCCTTCCTATAACATGAGATGTGATATCCAACTCCTTCCCATTCCAATCCTGAGACCCTTACTATAGCATGAGATGTGATGTCTCAATGCTTCTAATACCAAATCTGAGATCCTTCCTATAACATGAGATGTGATATCCAACTCCTTCCCTTTGCAATCTTGAGACCGTTTCTATAGCATGAGATGTGATATCTCAATGCTTATACCAAACCTGAGACCCTTCCTATAGCATGAGATGTGATATTCAAATCCTTCCCATTCCAACCGTGAGACCCTTCCTATAGCATGAGATGTGATATCTCAATGCCTCTAATACCAAACCTGAGATCCTACCTCTAAAATGAAATTTGATATGCAACTCCTTCCCCTTACAAACCTGATAGCCTTCCTATAGCATGAGATGTGATATCCAAGTCCTTCCCATTCCAATCCTGATACCCTTCCTATAACATGAGATGTGATATCCAATTCCTTCCCATTCCAACCTGAGACCCTTCCTATAGCATGAGATGGGATATCCAACTCCTTCCAAATCCAATCCTGATACCCTTCCGATAGCATGAGATGTGATATCCCAATGCTTCTACAAAACCTGAGACCCATACCATGGCATGAGATGTGATATCAAACTCCTTCCCATTCCAATCCTGACACCCTTCCTATAGCTTGAGATGTGATATCCAGCTCCTTCCCATTCCAATTCTGAGACCCGTCCTATACCATGGGACTTGATATCTCAATGCTTCTAATACCAAACCTGAGACCGGTCCTATAACATGAGATGTGATATCCAAATCCTTCCCCTTCCAAACCTTAGACCCTTCCTTTATCATGAGATGTGATATCCAAGTCGTTCCCATTCCAATCCTGAGACCCTTCCTATAGCATGAGATGTGATATCTCAATGCTTCTAATACCAAACCTGAGACCCTTGCTATAACATGAGATGTGATATTCAAGTCCTTCCCATTCCAATCCTGAGACCCTTCCTATAGCATGAGATGTGATATCTCAATGCTTCTAATACCAAACCTGAGACCCTTCCTATAATGAGATGGGATATCCAACTCCTTCCCATTCCAATCCTGAGACCCTTCCGATAGCAGAGATGTGATATCTCAATGCTTATACCAAACCTGAGACCCTTCCTATGGCATGAGATGTCAAATACAACTCCTTCCGATTCCAATCCTGAGACCCTTCCTATAGCATGAGATGTGATATCTCAATGCTTCTAATAATAAACCTGAGATCCTTCCTATAACATGAGATGTGATATCCAACTCCTTCCCATTCCAAACCTGAGACCCTTCCGATTGCATGAGATGTGATATCAAACTCCTTCCCATTCCAATCCTGAGATAGCTTGAGATGTGATATCCAACTCCTTCCCATTCCAATCCTGAGACCCTTCCTATACCATGAGATGTGATATCTCAATGCTTCTAATACCAAACCTGACACCCGTCCTAAAACATGAGATGTGAGATCCAAATCCTTCCCCTTCCAAACCTGAGATCTTTCCTTTAGCATGAGATGTGATATCCAACTCCTTCCCATTCCAATCCTGAGACCCTTCCTATAACATGAGATGTGATGTCTCAATGCTTCTAATACCAAACCTGAGATCCTTCCTATGGCATGAGATGTCATATAAAACTCCTTCCCATTCCATTCCTGAGACCCTTCCTATAGCATGAGATGTGATATCCAACTCCTTCCCATTCCAATCCTGAGACCCTTCCTATAGCATGAGATGTGATATCCAAATCCTTCCCATTCCAATCGTGAGACCCTTCCTATAGCATGAGATGTGATATCCAAAACCTTCCCTTTCCAAAACTGAGAGCCTACCTATAGCATGAGATGTGATATCCAACTCCTTCCCATTCCAATCCTGAGACCCTTCCTATAGCATGAGATGTGATATCTCAATGCTTATACCAAACCTGAGACCCTTCCTATAGCATGAGATGTGATATCCAAATCCTTCCCATTCCAATCCTGAGACCCTTCCTATAGCATGAGATGTGATATCCAAATCCTTCCCCTTCCAAACCTGAGACCCTCCCTTTAGCATGAGATGTGATATCCAACTCCTTCCCATTCCAAACCTGAGACCCTTCTGATAGCATGAGATGTTATATCTCAATGCCTCTAATACCAAACCTGAGATCCTACCTCTAACATGAAATGTGATATCCAACTCCTTCCCCTTCTAAACCTGGGAGCCTTCCTATAACATGAGATGTGATATCCAACTCCTTCCCATTCCAATCCTGAGACCCTTACTATAGCATGAGATGTGATGTCTCAATGCTTCTAATACCAAATCTGAGATCCTTCCTATAACATGAGATGTGATATCCAACTCCTTCCCCTTCTAAACCTGGGAGCCTTCCTATAACATGAGATGTGATATCCAACTCCTTCCCATTCCAATCCTGAGACCCTTCCTATAGCATGAGATGTGATATCTCAATGCCTCTAATACCAAACCTGAGATCCTACCTCTAAAATGAAATTTGATATGCAACTCCTTCCCCTTACAAACCTGATAGCCTTCCTATAGCATGAGATGTGATATCCAAGTCCTTCCCATTCCAATCCTGATACCCTTCCTATAACATGAGATGTGATATCCAATTCCTTCCCATTCCAACCTGAGACCCTTCCTATAGCATGAGATGGGATATCCAACTCCTTCCAAATCCAATCCTGATACCCTTCCGATAGCATGAGATGTGATATCCCAATGCTTCTACAAAACCTGAGACCCATACCATGGCATGAGATGTGATATCAAACTCCTTCCCATTCCAATCCTGACACCCTTCCTATCGCTTGAGATGTGATATCCAGCTCCTTCCCATTCCAATTCTGAGACCCGTCCTATACCATGGGACTTGATATCTCAATGCTTCTAATACCAAACCTGAGACCGGTCCTATAACATGAGATGTGATATCCAAATCCTTCCCCTTCCAAACCTTAGACCCTTCCTTTATCATGAGATGTGATATCCAAGTCGTTCCCATTCCAATCCTGAGACCCTTCCTATAGCATGAGATGTGATATCTCAATGCTTCTAATACCAAACCTGAGACCCTTGCTATAACATGAGATGTGATATTCAAGTCCTTCCCATTCCAATCCTGAGACCCTTCCTATAGCATGAGATGTGATATCTCAATGCTTCTAATACCAAACCTGAGACCCTTCCTATAATGAGATGGGATATCCAACTCCTTCCCATTCCAATCCTGAGACCCTTCCGATAGCAGAGATGTGATATCTCAATGCTTATACCAAACCTGAGACCCTTCCTATGGCATGAGATGTCAAATACAACTCCTTCCGATTCCAATCCTGAGACCCTTCCTATAGCATGAGATGTGATATCTCAATGCTTCTAATAATAAACCTGAGATCCTTCCTATAACATGAGATGTGATATCCAACTCCTTCCCATTCCAAACCTGAGACCCTTCCAATTGCATGAGATGTGATATCAAACTCCTTCCCATTCCAATCCTGAGATAGCTTGAGATGTGATATCCAACTCCTTCCCATTCCAATCCTGAGACCCTTCCTATAGCATGATATGTGATATCACAATTTTTCTAATACCAAACCTGAGATCCTTCCTATAACATGAGATGCGTATCCAACTCCTTCCCATTCCAAACCTGAGACCCTTCCTAAAGCCTGAGATGTGATATCTTAATGCTTCTAAAACCAAACCTGAGAACCATCCAATAACATATGTGAAATCCAAATCCTTCCCTTTCCAAACCTGAGACCCTTCCGATAGCATTACATGTGATATCTCAATGCTTCTAAAACCAAACATGAGAACCATCCTATAACATGAGATGTGAAATCCAAATCCTTCCCTTTCCAAACCTGAGACCCTCCCTATAGCATGGGA